>NW_017671234.1:9745-61338 GCF_001879085.1 Nicotiana attenuata
AGAGATTTGATTCATTTACTTAACCAAATTTAAACATCTAATAGTAGTGATCTAATTTATAGTCTAATTCCTTTGTCTTGTCCTCCAATTACGAGCAATTGACAACCCAGGTTAGCAGCAGGTCTAGAATTAAAATACAAAGAAACAGGATACTTTTACTTTGGTCAACTCACTTACATACATTAAGATAGAATTATTGTATTATATCATGAGGATCTAACAAGCCAATAGGTCATGTTTTGAATTGGACCTTTGATTCCACAAACAAACCACAAATTCATGAATCTACTGATTTAAATGAAAGTAAATGCATATAATAGATAATTCAAACGAAATTATGAGAGTCCTGGACTTAACCAAACGATAAATTCCTAGTAACAGACTATCAGATTTACACAGTTATGTTGATAAGGAGATGATAAAAATGTCCTACTTAATGACAGTACTTCAGGAGGCAAGTAATAACTCATCATACAAATTTGGAGAGTCATCAACAGAATAACATTTCAAATGCAGAAACAGGCAAATATAACTGCATGAAAATTGTAATACTGCTTCGAGTCTTCTTATTTCCTTCCTCAATTCAGCATTTCAACAGTACATAGGGAGTTTTTGGGAAATATGTACCTGGAAATGTAAGAAAATAAGTGGGAGAGAAAAGATCAAACAGCAAGTAAACAGGGATTAAACGGCAGCCCAGACGTTAAACTTCAGACTCAAGAAGTGATACTAGGCAAGCAAGGAATGTTTTGAACGGNNTGGAGAATCGCCGCCGGTGGAGGCGATTTCCGGCCGGGGGCGGACGGCGGAAGGCGGTGGCATACAGTCTCTAAGGTTAGAGGGAGAGAGACAATAGGGTAGGGGGTCTGAGGGGGTAGGGTAGCGTTAGGACATTTATATATGTTTTGATCTGGGCTTCTTGACCGTCTGATCAAGAAATATAGACGGCCAAGATTAAACTCATCCTAAACGACGTTGTTCTATTGGGGAGGGGTCTGGACCGGGTTGGCTAGGGATTTGGGCTGGATTTGAAGCGGGCTTGAACGGGTTTAGGGCGAAATTGGCCCAAAATTTGGGTAGTTTATGAAGATAATTTGTTTTTCTTTTAATTTTCTCTTCTTTTTGCTTTTTTTTTAATCACTCATTTTTATTTCTGTTTTTTTTGTTAAATGTAAAATTAATAAAAATAAAGACCTGATTTAATGCTATAACTACACTAATTAATTTCAAAAATTAACTAAATCTCAAAAGAAAACTAAATCAAAATGTAGAAATGACTATTTTTGTTATTTTCTTTTGTTTTTGGTAATATTAACTAATAAAACTAAAAATATAAAATTGAATTCTAAATGCAAATGTGCTATTTTTGTATTTTTTATAAATTGTGCCAACTAAAAAAAATGCACACAAAATGCAAACAAACAAAAAATCATGCAATTAATTCCCTAAAATTCAAATAATAAAAGAAAAATCATAATTCTAAGAATCCTATAGGAATAATTCAAGCGAGGCAAAAATCACGTGCTCACAGCTGCCCCTCTTTGCTCGGAGACACGAAGGGTTTTCGGGCAAAGATAAATGAGCAATTATGAGAGATTTTTGCCTGCTTGGCATTCCATGAGAAGCATTTTTGAAAAGTGTCTGACCGGACCCTGGTTCAAAGGTTGCCTACATATCCTTGGCTGAAAAGGAATCAGGTCAGTGTAGTTCTGGAAGGTTTGGTAGCTGGGACTACCAGGAGCTGTGATTTCACTGCTGTTGCTGCTGCTGCTTGCTGACCTCCTTATTACACCAAAAAGGAATATCAAAGCTAAGCTAGCTATGCCTATCAACTATGAGTTACAAGATTCCTATCTATAAATCTCTTGAAGCTTGATCTTGAGTCTTAGCTGATTTTGCTGTGGACTCCGATCTGAATCTTGATGCTCGCAAGTTGTAGGTGTTGTTTCTTTCTTCAGCATTGTGTCAAAACGGAACAGGCGGAGCTTGTGACTTCAATCACGTTCTGAGCAATCCGCACCTTTGTTTGCTTCAATATTTTGAACTCATTTCTTTTATTCTTTTCTTCTTTTCTTTATTCTGGATTGAGACTCATTTCATTAGTCGTCTCGCACCCTGTGCCTCGAGGTCAAACCTGCTTAAGACACCAAAACAAACATCTAACAAAATTTTTCTGCCCCAGTTTTCACTAGGAAAATTTCGTGAGTTAGTTGTGACACATGTCTAAGCAATAAAATCAGGATTGTGTATCCTTGGGAAAGAAGCCAGGTTATGCTAGGCAATGGCCGGGTTATGCCGAAAAAGAAAAAGGTCCTCGGGTTATGCCGGAGAGGTCCGCGGGTTATGCCGGGATAAAAGAAAAAGGCCCTTGGGTTATGCTAGGGAGGTACACGGGTTATGCCGGGATAAAAGAAAAAAAAAAGTTCCTTGGGTTATGCCAGGGAGGTCCACGGGTTATGTCGGGATAATAAAAAAAACGTCCTTGGGTTATTCCAGGAAAAGTCCACGGGTTATGCTGGGATAAAAGAAAAAAGGTCCTTGGGTTATGCCAGGGAGATCCGCGGGTTATGCCGGGATAAGAAGGAAAGAGGTCCTTGGGTTATGCCAGGGAGGTCCACGGGTTATGCCGGGATTTGAAAGAAAAGGCTCCTTGGGTTATGCCAGGGAAGTCCGCGGGTTATGCCGGGATAAGAAAGAAAAAAGGTCCTTGGGTTATGCCAGGGAGGTCCACGGGTTATGCTGGGATAAAAGAAAAAAGTTCCTTGGGTTATGCCAGGGAGATCCGCAGGTTATGCCGGGATTGAAAGAAAAAGGTCCTTGGGTTATGCCAGGGAGATCCGCGGGTTATGCCGGGATAAGAAGAAAAAAAGGCTCCTTGGGTTATGCCAGGGAGGTCCACGGGTTATGCCGGGATAAAAGAAAAAAAAAAGTCCTTGGGTTATGCCAGGGAGGTCCACGGGTTATGCCGGGATAAAAGAAAAAGGTCCTTAGGTTATGCCAGGGAGATCCGCGGGTTATGCCGGGATAAGAAGAAAAAAAGGCTCCTTGGGTTATGCCAGGGAGGTCCACGGGTTATGCCGGGATAAAAGAAAAAAAAGTCCTTGGGTTATGCCAGGGAGATCCGGGGGTTATGCCGGGATAAAAGAAAAAGGTCCTTGGGTTATGCCAGGGAGGTTCACGGGCTATGCCGGGATTAAAAGAAAAAAGCTCCTTGGGTTATGCCAGGGAGGTCCACGGGTTATGCCGGGATTAAAAGAAAAAGGCTCCTTGGGTTATGCAAGGGAGGTCCACGGGTTATGCCGGGATAAAAGAAAAAAGTCCTTGGGTTATGCCAGGGAGGTCCACGGGTTATGCCGGGATAAAAGAAAAAGGTCCTTGGGTTATGCCAGGGAGCGCAAGGAAAAGGTCCTCGGGTTATGCCGGGGAAGTCCACGGGTTATGCCGGGATATCTAGGGAATGGGGCCCTATGTTACCATGATTTGTTTTCTTTTGGGATTTTTCATTTTCACTTCTTCTTCTTCTTCTTTCTTTCTTCTTCTTTTTCTTTTCTTCTTTCTTCTTTTTTTTTTAATTGTTTTTAGTAAAACGTATGAAAGAATTTGGGGGGAAACTTCCCTTTTTGGTCGGTTCCCTGCTGCAAAGCTATTTCAGTGCTTGCGCATTTCTTTTCTCTTTTGGGTTGTACCTGCTTCTTGCGTGGTTGCTTTGAATTACACCTGTTTTAACTTTCTAACAAAGAACAATTTGTTAGTTTGAAATGGTGGTTGGTTTTGTGGCCTTGATCATCTCAATTGCTTGATCCCGGCCCAGTTTCCGTTGAGAACTTTGCTGCTTACTGGCTTTGAGGGTGAATCTCTTTTCAAACTGAAAGGACTCAACTTTTAAGATCTCATGATCACTTGCCCGTGTGAGCTCTGGCCTTTTCACTTTATTCTGCTCTTAGGACCTTTGTCTTTGACTTTCTTTCCTTTCCAATGTCTTTGCTTTAAAACATCCATATTCATGGTCATTCGGGATTGGCCTGACGCACCCGCTGAGGCTGGGTATTTTCTTTGGCTTTTGCCAGGCGAAGCCCTATGAAACTAGTCCTGCCACCTTTTCTTTGTAATAGTCTCGGAATCAGAGTTAAACCGAATGGGATTCGAAGAAGAAATATACAAAAGGCAAGCATATGAGTTTAAAGAGAAGCGTCCCTTTCGGGGGAAAAGAAGGACTTATCTGGGGGTGCATGCTGGCTTTAAATGGACATGACATGCTTCTTGGACTGGATGCCCGACCCACACAAACTTTCCAGCTTCTCGTGCACCCATTGATCCGTATTTCAAAACCGGGGAACCTTGTCAGGACTCTTTTAGTGGTGAGATGTCTTCTTTTCGGCCGACAGCGCCCTTTGCGGGTTTTCGCTAATCGACCTCTCTCATTTCTCTTCTCACCGTCGACCGATAGTGCTCTTTACGAGTTTTCACCAAACGGACTCTCTCATTTTCAAATTCTCTACTCACTTGTCACCTTATGGTGCCTGAAGGTTTTCATCGATAAGACTCTCTCATTTTATTTCTCTCAATTCGAACTATATCAGATTCCAACAATGTTGTTTTCAATTCCCATGCCTTTGCCAATTGATCAGAGGGACTTGGACAAGGTTTTGGGTAAAAGGAATTTTGGACGGAAGTACAACTTTGGAACCATTTTGGTGGACTCACGGTCGAACCATTATATCATCTGCCCCAGTTTCAACTTTTAGGGGAATTGGAATTTTTGTTTTGGTGTGACTGAACCCCAGAGAGAGGTTGCCTACGTATCCTTTCGGAATCAAGTCAGACATAGTTCAGGGAAACTTTGTTTTTGGTTGTTTTTGGTTTTTGTTTTGTTTTGTTTTTCTTCTTTTTTTTGCATTTTTCTTTTCTTGTCTTCTCTTTTTTTTTCTTTTTTTTTTCTTTTTTTCTTTTTCTTTTTCTTTTTTGTTTTCTTTGCAATAGTACTTTCGGGTTCCAAAGAGGATAACCAAGGAAGGGTAACTGGCTCAAAGGGTTTGCGAAAGATTGATAGTGTTTGGATAGCGGGAATGAAAGCCTTCGTCATCTCAATTGGACAAAGTCGTCACCGCAGAGAATCTAGACATAGTACCTTTTTACTGCATCCGCATTCATAGTTGCTTCGGGATCATTGCCTTCGATGTCTCCCAGATACAATGCTCCTCTTGGCAATATTTTTCTGATGATGTAAGGACCCTTCCAATTAGGAGCAAATTTTCCTTTTGCTTCCTGATGATGTGGAAGAATACGTCTCAACACGAGTTGTCCCACTTCAAAACTCCTGGGACGCACTTTCTTGTTATAAGCGCGGGCCGTTCTTTGTTGGTACAACTGCCCGTGACAAACTGCGGCCATCCGCTTTTCATCAATTAATGACAACTGTTCCAGCCGAGTCTTGACCCACTCACTGTCCTCAATTTCTGCTTCAACGATTATCCGGAGCGAAGGGATTTCTACCTCTGCGGGTATAACAACCTCAGTTCCATAAACCAACAAGTATGGGGTTGCTCCCACCGATGTGCGCACTGTAGTGCGATATCCTAGTAAAGCAAAAGGCAGCTTTTCATGCCATTGTCTGGAGCTTTGAATCATCTTTCTCAAAATCTTCTTGATGTTCTTGTTTGCTGCTTCAACGACGCCATTGGCTTTGGGCCGGTAGGGAGTGGAGTTTCTATGCGTTATCTTGAATTGTTCACATACTTCTCCCATCAAACGGCTATTCAAGTTGGCAGCATTATCTGTGATGATAGTTGCAGGAATGCTAAAACGGCAGATAAGATTAGAGTGCACGAAGTCTACCACAGTTTTTTTGGTGACTGACTTGAGAGTGAATGCTTCCACCCACTTCGTGAAGTAGTCAATAGCAACCAATATGAATCTATGTCCATTTGAGGCTTTCGGCTCGGTTGGCCCAATAATGTCCATGCCCCAAGCAACGAATGGCCAAGGTGCTGACATAAAATGCAGTTATGTTGGAGGTGCATGAATCAAATCACCGTGCACCTGACACTGATGGCACTTTCGGACAAAACTGAAGCAGTCCTTTTCCATGGTTATCCAGTAATNAGGGGGTTGGAGCCCTAATGTTGGCTAATGGGAAAAACGCTCAACTCAGGGGTTGGAGCCCTAATGTTGGCTAAAGGGAAAAAGGCTCAACCAGGGGTTGGAGCCCTAATGTTGGCTAAAAGAAAAAAACGCTCAACCCAGGGGTTGGAGCCCTAATGTTGGATAAAGGGAAAAACGCTCAACTCAGGGGTTGGAGCCCTAATGTTGGCTAAAAGGAAAAAACGCTCAACTCACAGGTTGGAGCCCTAATGTTGGCTAAGAGGAAAAAGGCTCAACCAGGGGTTGGAGCCCTAATGTTGGCTAAAAGAAAAAAACGCTCAACCCAGGGGTTGGAGCCCTAATGTTGGATAAAGGGAAAAACGCTCAACTCAGGGGTTGGAGCCCTAATGTTGGCTAAAAGGAAAAAACGCTCAACTCACAGGTTGGAGCCCTAATGTTGGCTAAGAGGAAAAATGCTCAACTCAGGGGTTGGAGCCCTAATGTTGGCTAAAGGGAAAAACGCTCAACTCAGGGGTTGGAGCCCTAATGTTGGCTAAAGGAAAAATGCTCAAATCAGGGTTTGAGCCCTAATGTTGGCTAAAAGGAAAAACGCTTAACTCAGGGGTTGGAGCCCTAATGTTGGCTAAAAGGAAAACGCTCAACTCAGGGGTTGGAGCCCTAATGTTGGCTAAAGGGAAAACGCTCAACTCAGGGGGTTGGAGCCCTAATGTTGGCTAAAAGGAAAAACGCTCAACTCAGGGGTTGGAGCCCTAATGTTGGCTAAAGGAAAAA
This sequence comes from Nicotiana attenuata, assembly GCF_001879085.1. Taxonomy (NCBI): domain Eukaryota; kingdom Viridiplantae; phylum Streptophyta; class Magnoliopsida; order Solanales; family Solanaceae; genus Nicotiana; species Nicotiana attenuata. The sequence continues at coordinate 16,619 of NW_017671234.1, forward strand.
CGCTCAACTCGGGGGTTGGGGCCCTAATGTTGGCTAAAAGGAAATACGCTCAAATCAGGGGTTGGAGCCCTAATGTTGGCTAAAAAGAAAAAACGCTCAACTCAGAGGTTGGAGCCCTAATGTTGGCTAAAGGAATACGCTCAACTCAGGGGTTGGAGCCCAAATATTGGCTAAACCAAGTAACAGATTGATATCGGGAATTCTAAACTATCTTTTTTTGGGATTCTTTTGTTATCTCTTTTTTCTCTCTTTTTTTTTCATTCTTGATAAGATGCAGGAAAGAACTTGGAGAAACTTCCCTTTTGCATTGATTATTTGCTGCAAAGTTGTTTCAACACTTGCGCGTTTCTTTTCTTTTGGCTGCTCCTGCTTTTGCGCGGTTGCCTGGATTGCACCTGTTTCAATTTTCAAACAAAGAACAATTGTTAGTTTGAAACGGTGGTTGGTTTTGTGGCCTTGATTGCTTGATCCCGGCCTATCTTCTGTTGAGAACCTCTGCTGCTTGCTGGTTTTGAAGATTCTTCTCGCTTTCAAACCGGATGGCTCTTCTTTCAGGATTTCATGACAACTTGCCCGCGTGGGGCTCCGGCCTTTCACTTTATTTTGCCTTTAAGACCTTTGTGCTTGACTTTTTTTTTTCTCTTTCAATAGCTTTGATTTTAAAGCATCCGCCATCATGGCCAGTCGGGATTGACTGATGCACCCGCTGAGGCTGGGTACTTTTTCTTAGCTTTTGTTAGTGGGAGTCTAGTAAAGCCAGTCCTGCCACCTTTTCTTTGTAATAGTTTTGGAATCAGCGTTAGACCGAAAGGGATTCAAGGAAAAGTAAGCAAGAAGACGAATTTAAAGAGAAGCGTCCCTTTCGGGGGGAAGAGAAGGACTTATCTAGGGGTGCATGCAAGCTTCAAGTAAACATGACATGCTTCTTGGACTGGATGCCCGACCCGCACAAACTTTCCCAACTTCTCGTAAACTCAATGAACTGTGTCTCAAAACCAGGGACCTTGCCAGGACTCTTTCAGTGGCGGGAGATGTCTTCTCTTCGGCCGACGGCTCCCTTTGCGGGTTTTCGCCAATCGACCTCTCTCATTTCTCTTCTCATCGTCGCCCGATAGTGCTCTTTACGAGTTTCACTAAGCAGACTCTCTCATTTTCTGTTTCTCTACTCACCGTCGCCTTATGGTGCCCGTAGGTTTTCACCGATAAGACTCTCTCATTTTATTTCTCTCAATTTGATTGCATCAGATTCCAACAATGATGTTTTCAATTTCCACGCCTTTGCCAATTGATCGGAAGGACTTGGACAAGGTTTTTGGGTAAAAAGAATCTTGGATGGAATTACAACTTTGGAACCGTTTTGGTGGGCTCATTGCCGAGCCATTATATCATCTGCCCCAGTTTCATTTTTTGGGGAATTGGATTTTGTTTTGGTGTGACTGAACCCCAGAGAGAGGCTGCCTACGTATCATTTCGGAATCAAGTCAGACGTAGTTCTGGAAAACATTTGTTTTTGGTTGTTTTTGTTTTTGTTTTCTTTTTCTTTTTCTTTTCATCATATTTTCTTTTTCTTTTCTTTCTTTTTTTTTCTTTTTTTTTTCCATCATATTTTCTTTTTCTTTTCTTTTTTTTCTTTTTTCTTTTTTTTTCTTTTCTCTTTTTTTTCGATAATACTTTCGGGTTCCAAAGAGGGTAGCCAAAGAAGGGTAACCGGCTCAAATGGGTTTACGAAGGGTTAATAGTGTTTGGATAGCGAGAAGAAAAGCCTTCGTCATCTCAATTGCACAAAAACCAACACCGTAGAGAGCCTAGACATAGTACCTTTTACTGCATCTGCATTCACAGCTGTTNTTGAATATCCCGGCTGATGTTCAACAAATCCAAGAACCTATGAAGGGTTACCGGTCGTGGGGCCAATGGGTATCTTCCTCGGAGGTTCCCGTTGAGACCTGCGTATCCCGCAACTCTTCTAATGTAGGTGTGAGTTCAAAATCTAAAAACCGGAATACATTACGGGTCGGGTCCCAAAATGGTATTAGTGCCTCAATGATATCCTTCCTCGGTTTGATGTTTAATAAATCTACGAGGCCGCCCAAACTTTTGACCACAGTATCTCTGCTTCCTTTTCCCAAATCATGCCACCACATATGGAGTTTCAAAGGGATCTCGCTCAGGACTGAGAAGGTTTCGATGTTACTTGAATTCATCCTGCACATTTATTTAGGGGAATTGAATGATTTATTTTGAAAAATGGCTATTTGTGCAAAAATTCTTTATTTAGAAAACAAGGACTTGGATTTGCAAATACGGTCTTTCAGCACTTCTGGGGGGAAGATTTTAAGGCTGTGCCCGCAAACCATTTAAAAATGACTCAGGGTGGTTGTTCTTGCAAAAACGGCCTTCCGGCGTCCTTTTAGGGACATTCGGCTTATTTTAGAAAAGAATGGCGTCACCCGACTTTATTTATGACAAAATTAAAAGTTTGACATTTTTGGCTATTTTTTGCAAAAGGGTGGTTGGACCCGATGAGGGTTGCCTACGTATCTCACATCCGGTGNATGCACACCTGACACCAGCTCTGTAGGCAGGCAATGCCGGGTTTTATCTGTTCTGAGGGACCTGCTGCAGCAAATTCATTTGAACAAGCTTCGGGAACAAACTGGAGTATGGTTCACCGATTGGTGTAAAGTTTGGTCTCCTGGGTGGTTCCCGAGGATGGAAGTTATTTTGTGGAGGATGGGGGTTATAGTGGTTTTGGTGAAGAGGCTGATTTCTTTGAAATGGAGCTTGGTTTCTATTGGCATGTGGCTGTGGCCGAGCAAAGGGTTGAGCATTCATGACCGCATACGGTTGAGGAGCATAAGCCTTGTCATGGTGCGGGTAGTAATGTTGAGGGGTTCTTTCAGAGAAGATGGGTCTAGGGGCCTGGTGTCTTCTTGCCCCTGATGCTGCCATAACCGTTTCTTCTTTCTTTTTGCCTTTGGCCATTCCTCCAGACCCGCCTTGGATGGATTGGGAGGTTGCCCTAATGGCTGACTGACTCAAGATTCTTCCTGTCTTCAGACCATTCTCCACCATCTCACCGATCTTAATAGCCTCTGCAAAAGGTTTGCCCATGGTTGACATCATGTTCTGGAAATAATCTGCTTCCTGGGCCTGAAGAAATACGGTGACCATTTCCACTTCATCCATTGGAGGTTTCACCCTCGACGCTTGCTCACGCCACTTAATAGCATATTCCCTGAAACTTTTTGAGGGCTTCTTCTTCAAATTCGCCAAGGAGTTCCTGTCTGGCGCAATGTCGATGTTGTATTGAAACTGTCTCACAAAATCTCTAGCAAGGTCATCCCAAATGTGCCATCGGGAGACGTCTTGATCCATATACCATTCTGAGGCGATGCCTACCAAGCTTTCTCCAAAGTAAGCCATTAACAACTCCTCTTTTCCGCCAGCCCCGCGCAATTGGTTGCAATACTTTTTAAGGTGAGCAATAGGATCGCCATGCCCGTCATACTTCTCGAACTTCGGCGTTTTAAACCCCATGGGCAGGTGCACGTGAAGGAACATGCACAGATCAATATAGGAAGTACTCTTCTGCCCGCTCAAATCTTGCATGTTCTTCAGACTCTGCTCAAGGCTCCTCATTCTTTTTGCTATCTCATCCTGTTCAGGAGCTTTGGGAGTTTTATCTTGCCCTGGTGTAAGCTCAAATGGTGGTGGCTGAGGGTAAGTGTATGTGGGATATTGAGGAGGATCTGCTTAAAAGATATGATTTTGAAAAGTGAAGGCCGAGGGGTCAAAAGCTGGCCTTGGGAGTGAAGGCTGTGTGGTGGCGGAGCATGGTGGAGCGGTGAAAATATTGGGGACTGCTCCTGATGTGAACACCTGGGGGCGTACCTCAGAAGGTGTTCCTATAAAGTGAGCAGACGGGGTATTTGGGTGACTGATGGGGATGTTAGAAGTACCCCCGATTCTCGGGAACAATTCAGGAAAGCCAGGGATAGCACTTGGAGGCTCCCTGCCATTAGTCCATGCGTCCCATTATCTCCATCTTTCGGAGATGTAATATCCGATTTTCTTCAGCTGTGGCAGACTCAGAGGACGGGATCCCTGAGATGGGGCTGTCTTCGGTGATGAGAACTGGTGGCAAAGTCATTTCAGACGATATTTCTGTACTTCCCTTTGATCTGGTAAAATATCGATGCGATGTCAGTTTACCAAAAACCAACCACCGTTTCTAAAAACCTACGCTGGAAGTGACAGCAACAAACGGTTAGTTTGAGACAAGTAACAGATAGGTAACCGCACATTGGGATATGATGCACCTATACAGTTAAATGTGTGTCTACATGTTTGCAACGGTTGCGTGCGTCATCCCGTCTTTTTCTGTCCAAATTCTTTTCTTTTTATTCCGACCCTCTTTTTCCTGCCTTTTTCTTGCTTTTCTGGTTTTTCTCTCATTTTTCTCATTCTTCTTTTCTTTCATGGTTTTTCTCTTTTTGTGTTTCTTTTCCACTCTTGTTTTTTTCTTTTATTTCCTTCCCCTATTTTTCTCTTGTTTTTTTCCTTTTATTTTCTTTCCTCCCTTTTTCCTTTTTTTTCTTAGGGTTACGGTCAAATCCTATGGAGATTGCCTACGTATTATGACCCCGCATGAATCAGACCAAGCGTAATTCTTGCAAATAAGGTAAATAAGCTAACTCCTTTTTTTTGGAATTTTGAAAGAAATGCTTTAAAAGAAAAGGGAAATATTTTTTTTTTGCTTTTTGATTCTGATTTTTCTTTTGATTTTTTGAAAGACAGACTTCTAAATAATTCTTTTCTTTTTATTGGAACTTTGGGAATTTTAGAAGTAAAAAGAAATATTTTTGTTTGAATTTTCATTTATTTCTCTTTTTCTAAACACGAAAAAAAATATTTTTTGAATTTTGACTCATCCTGCACATTTATTTTAAAGTGATTTAATGACTTATTTTGACTTAAAAGGAAAAGTGGCTATTTTTCAGAATTTTATTTAAGAAAACAAAGACTCGGTTTTGCAAATACGGCCTTTCAGCACTTCCGGGAGGGAGATTTTAAGGCTGTGCCCGCAAACCATTTAAAAATGACTCAGGGTGGCTGTTCTGGCAAAAACGGCCTTCCGGCGTCCTTTTAGGGACATTCGGCTTATTTTAGACAAGAATGGCATCACCCGACTTATTTATGACAAAAAATTAAAAGTTTGACATTTTTTGGCTCTTTTTGCAAAAGGGTGGTTGGACCCGATGAGGGTTGCCTACATATCTAACATCCGGTGAGAATCAAACCAGCGTAGTTCGGGCAGACTTTCCATAATCAAAACTATTTTGAACAACAATTCTCTTTCTATTTTTCCAAATATTTTCCTTTTTCCATTTTTCAAAAATCCGGCAGTATTTCGGTACTATTTGGGCATTGGGGTTTTTTTCAAAACAAATGGTCACCCTTACTTAGTCCTAACACTGCTTATTTTCATAATTTTCACTCATTTAGACAAGCCGGTCAACATGCAAAACCGAGCAAATAAATGCGCAATTAGCACGTAAGATGCATCAGGATGGTCAATTCATTTCAGGTGGCCTGTCCTAGACGGACCCAACCCCTGTGTTGAGTCCCCTAAGTCAAATGCACATGATGCAAACAAACATCCTACTAGGGATCCAGCATGAGGTTTTGTTCTTCTAGGTTTAAACCCTAGGTTTATTGGTCTAGACCTGGCTTACCCGAGCGGACAACTCGAGCCGAGGGGGAGGCAGCGTACCGGGGATACAGAAGCTCCGCCGGCTTAGCAACTTATCCAAACCTCGTTCTAAATTGGGAAAGACTCTAAACAGAAGAGAAGCTACACGAAGTGCACCCTTCTCCATGATGTAGAAGACTCAGAAAGAGGAAGGGATTCGCGACAGTTTATATATACAGTTTCAACAAATATCAAAGCGGTAAAATATTTAGCGCATATAGCATGGATCTTGTAGAAAAATCAGATAAAGCCAAATATAACAATTGTACTAAGCTCGAATTCTTGAACCCTGAATCAAAATTCTGGGTTCGTTTCCCCAGCAGAGTCGCCAGAGCTGTCACACCTCCTTTTTTCACACCACCCCGGAGGATAATGTATAGGGGAATTTTTCCATTTAAAGTGACATTATTTGAAATGGGATTATTTATTTATTTTTAGAGTCGCCACTTGGGATAGGATTGGCTTTTGGTGTCCCAAGTCACCGGTTTAACTTAAATCCTAAATCGAGGAAAATTGTCGACTTCCCATTTGGAGTCTGCGAACTAGAAATTCTGAATAAGGAATTCTGTTGACCCGAGGGAAGGTGTTAGGCACCCCCGGATCCCGTGGTTCTAGCACGGTCGCTTAAATTATTATAATTGGCTAAAATCTGATTTTAATACATGTTCAAACATATAGCGCAATTTTATAATTACTTACCGTTTTTTAATTAATGTTTAAGAAGGTGAACGTCGATTAAAAATATGTTTTTGGATCACGCCACATGAAATGTACCCGGATCCTCGACACATTCTTATTCAACGTTTTGAGATTTGGATTTGGGTCGCATGAAATGCACACCCGTATTTAGGAAGGTAAAATTATTAAAAGCGCGCCTAAAGCGACTAACGTATTATTAACTTTGCGGAGGGCCGTGAAATTCGCTAAACGGCCCGCTCCGAATTCTAAGTTTAACTAAGCATTTAATGAGGGCCCCGCAATTTATGTGTTTTGTTTGGCGAGGCTTATCTCATTTTATTTAAAGACCAACCTAAAGCAACTACAATTTTTCTATTTATTTTTGTCTCTAAAAGGGCCTATAATTTACATTTATAAATTCGGGCCTCGAGTTCAAGTCCGAATTCAAATAAAAGGGAGGACCCTCTTAATTTGAACCCGCTAACTAACTCAAAACCTAAATTCATATTTGCAAATTAATCCCCTATTCCTAATATAATTGTTTCTAAAGAGCTTTTGACTTATAACGATTTTTTGGGCCTAAAAATTGGCCCAAACATGAAGGTTCAGTCACATAAGCTGGCAGTTAATTTCAGGGAATCGTCCAATTGGGGCTCAAATGAGCCCAATCCAAACGATACGGGCAGTTCAAATGGGTCTGGGCAGGCGCTGGGCCTATTCGGGGCCCACGCGGTCATAAGCCCAAAATCGAAACCACTGTTATTATTAAGGAAATGGAGAGAGAAGACTTGGGGATCAATTTTACTCAGCATATGATAAACAATTTATAATGATTGACCTGTAAACTCATTTACATTGGTTAACACTTAAACAGGGATTTAAGTATGAATAGAGTACGAGAAGACTTATGACAAAAAGCTGATGATTAGCAATTAAACTAACAACCAGGCCACACATTGATCATGATTCAACAGTTAGACTTTCAATACGGCAACATCCAACAATACTTATGGACTAATTCCTAAGTGGGCATTTTAAGGCTATTACACGTTAACTACAGCAATTTTAACGGGCTAGTATACCTAACATTGCTCAGCCACAAAATTAACTGGATCCTAACACTACGAAATGCAGAATTCGGGTAATTCATGACTGAAATCAAGTTAATTCGTAGTCCTTCACAAAATGAGTCCAACAGTCCTAAGTAATATGGTTTAGAGTCAGCAATCCAAAAGCCTTATAGTTTAATTACAAACAAGTCTAGGTAGTCCTAATTAATACAAATAATCCTATCTAACACCAAGTATATATTTGTTTAAGCTAAGCTACAGCTACTCCTTAGACTAACGATGAAAACAGAGGCAGATTCATGTGCGCAAGGCTTCATCATTTGATTTCACAATTATTCATGTACATCGAATGACACTCCACATCATTAGAGCCAATAGTGTACCTGGAATTGGGCAAAATGAAAGGAAATCGAGGTCAGCCAGGCAGCAACAGTATACAGCAGCAATTTGATATATTTTGAATCCAGCAACTAATGTCAACCAGCCCAGCAATTGATATTTAGTGGCAAAACAGTAGGCGCCCAAAATAAGCTTAAATGACTCAAGTTTGACTTGATATAACCCCAAATGCATTCAACAAACTCCCAGGAAGGTCCAGAACACTTCAGCAACTAAGTAGTGAGTTAGATGATGTGAATCAACTACTAAAAAAATCAAAATTAGCCTAAGGTATCTAATAGAACAGTATTTTTGGGATTTTTGAAAGTTTTCTGTTGTTTTTGGTTTTTTTCTGCAGGATTTGAGATCTAAAATGAGGGTTTTTACTACTAGAGTTCAGATTTGAACTTCTTTTTACTTTGAAATTCAAATCTGAAGTTCAGATTGGAAGAAGAAGATTTTTGAAGGGGAAATTAAAGGCTGAAATATTTTTGGGGAATTTTCAGAGGTCTAAACTTGTAATCTAAGGCACTAGACATGCCTTTTATAGGCAGAAAAGGGGGCAGAAGGTTCTGGAAATTTTTACTCACTTTCGTTTAAAGCAACAAGCATCCTTTGGAGATCTTCCAAGGAAGACTCCCGATCTTTTTGCCGTCCACAAAAGAATTTCTCTCGAATGACTTTTGTCAATTCCCATTCATCGTTGGGATAAAGAGATTTTATTTTCGCGATGATTTCACCCCTTTTTATTTTCAGAAATATACACCTTAATCCCTAATTTTATGGCTTGTTTGCCCAAGTTACTGCATTAAAAATGCAGAAACTTACACTAAGACCCCCTTCTAGAAGGATCTAGGGTATTCTAGCTTTGTTTTCCTACCTATGGAATGCCTATACTGCCCTTACTTGAGTTCTAAAATTACTAACACTAATCAAACCCCTTCAGCTATAACCAATCACCTAAACCTAATTAACTTTGAAACTAAACACTAGATTAAAGAACAACTATTAATCATACATCAAAAGAAACTTAGATCAACTAATTTGGAAATAATTGCTGCATAAACTAATTACTGAAACAATCACTAATTTGAAATGTACCACCAAAACTAATAGAAAACTTAAAAGCAAACAAAAGCTAACAAGAAAAATCCAAGAGTATACAGAATCATCAATCAAATCGTCAAACTGAAACTAAGCTAAAAATAGAATTTCAAACCCAACCAAACTTATTACTGATCGAAAGAAAAATATGCCTAAACTATTTTGACTAATCAGAGAATAACAAATTCATGCTACTGGCTAAAACAAATCAAACAGAGCAAAACAAACAGGAACAAAAAGAAAATTAATCAAAGATAACAAACAGGGCCTAATTTTATTAACAAACAGGATTTAATTAAACATGTTTGTTATTGTTTATTATTACAGAAGAAAAAAACAAATGAAAAGGAAAACGAACTCACTGATTGTGGTCTTCTACTGACTGACTTTGATCTTGATGGTTTTCTTTGGTATTTTGGATCACAACCGCCCTTAATCATGTGTTTTCATAAGAAAACACATGATTGAGGGCTATTATAGCCCAAAATCAACAAAATCCCCAATATTAGGGTTTTAGGGTTTCTGGCCATTTTTCGATCTAAAATTCGAGGAGATGTGGTGATGTTCGAAGAAATCTGGTTGGGGATTGGAGATGAGGAAAATTAGGGGAATGTAGGGTGTGAATTTGGGGTCGTTTGGACAAACTTGCGTTTTGGCCGAGATTTTGATTTGAAATTTGAAGCTTTTGGTGAGGATTTGAGGGAAGTTAAGGCTAGATATAGAAAGAGGAGGAGGAGAGGATTCAATGGTGTAATTTTGGGGTGTTTTGGAGCATCGCCGCCGGCGGAGGCGATTTCTGGCCAGCGGCGTACGGTGGGGTGACGGTGGCGTTACGCCGGCGTTACAGGGAGACACAGTACGAGGAAGAAAGGATGTGTTTTAGGTTTTGTATGATTTTTCGGACAGTTTTATGTAAATACAAAAATCAATTGTGGCCGTTGGATTAGAGAGAATTGACGGCTTGGATTGTGTGACGCCAAACGACGTCGTTTTATCATGGGGGAACTGGACCGGGTAATGGGAGATTGGGCTTGGGCGAACGGGTTCCGGTGGGAATTGCTTGGGCTAGGGAATTAGATTAGAATTTGGCCCAATTGTGGGCATATCACAAAGCCTATATTTTCCTTTTACTTTTTAATTGTTTTCTTTTCTTTTCCCTTTTTTATTTCTTTTATTTATTTTGTTTTCATTTTGTATTTTTATGTTTTCTGACTTTAGTAAAATGCCAAATTAAAGACCTAATTTATTTCCAAAATTAAACTAATTAATTCCTAAAAATTTATTAAATCCTATTTAAAAGCAAACCCATGACAAATTCAACATTTAACAAAAAATGGACTATTGTTATTTTGTTTATATTTTGTTTTAGACGCAATTTAACTACTAATTAATCCTAAAACATGAAATTAAATCCTAAATGCTAATGTCAAGTGTATTTTTATATTTCCATATGAATTAAATGCACAAATAAAATGCAACAATTATCAGAAAATAACACAAAAATTCACAAAAATTGTAAAAATAATAAAGAAATCATTTTGTTTGAATTTTTGGGAATAATTCACTTAGGGCAAAAATCACGTGCTCACAATTAACATTTAAAAAAGCATAAAAGTTTACTCCTTAGTCCTTTCATCCTATTATTGTTGTTACACTAATTGTTTCTCAATCAACATAAGAGATGTAATATTCTTGTTTATTGCAGTATTCCTCTTTTTTTTTTTCTTTTTGTGGGGGAGGGGGTGGTAGGTGATGAGCGTAAAATTTATTTGATATTTAGACCATTTTTGTGTCCTTGATTGGGTTGTTTTGATAGGGACTTGGCCTGAAATATGGTCTAATAAGTTGCTTTTCGGTGCAAGTGTTTATGAGATGATCAATGGACAAATAATGCACAAAGTGGGAGAAAAACGAGCTAAGGAAAGGAAAAAAAGATGCGGCCGCGCAACTGAAGCCCTAAACGCCCACATGAGCGTGCACAAGTCACAGGCGGCCTAGAGGTGATACGCGCCCAAGTACCCAGGTGCACGGCAGCGCACGTCCGTCTTCGAGAAACTTTAGTCAGACCTATTTTGTAATTTTCAAGCATTCCCCTTGACCTATATGAAGCCTAAACTCGTCCCAAACTAGTCATCTGGATTTTGGAGCAACTTTTGGAGAAAAGAAGGCAAGGAAAAACAACAGAGACTTAGAATACTTCATCTGAAACATTCAATATGAAAGTTTGTTTGAATTCGTGGGTTGTAATATTTTCTTGTCCTCTTAATACTCTTGTGATGAACAATTTCTCCATTATGGATTAGTCTTTCTTAGGGTTATTGACAGATGTTGTTACTTGATTATTACTCGAGGGTTTGATTTATGTTAGTTGCTTGAATTTGTTGAACAAGTTTCTAATTGAATTGCAAGGTTGTTTGTGCTTTTACTTTAATCGGAAGAGAAGTGATGCTTGAATTATCATTATGTTATCTTGTTTGGGTTAATTTCACGACTCTCATAGTTAATCGAAAGAGCTTGTAGAGTTATCAATTGACCCAATTTAGAAGAATAGCCGAAAGACATTATTCGCAAGGTCATTCATTCTACGTATTCTTGCATATGTTCACAACACTTATCATTGGGTTGTTTAACAGAACTCTCATTCATTTGGAAGAATAATTTGAATCCTTAAGATAATCTAATCTTCTACTAAAGTCGAAAAAGTCAATAGAACTTAAGAGTTGAACTTAAAACAAAGTTATATTCCGGATAAAGTTTAGCACATATCATGTCAATGCCCTTATTTCTCTCATTGGTATTCACTTGTTGCTACTTAGTTACCCAATTTCCAATATTCGTTCATAATTTATAATCTTAGTTTTTCTCTTAGTTTGTTGATAATTCAAAATCAAAGGTTTATTTTCTTGAATAGTGGTAAGCTGAAGATTTAGTTGAACATTATTTAATCAATCCTTGTGGAGACGATCTAATAACTATACTATCTTTGACTAGCGAGCCTAAGTTTTATACACTGATTTTGCGCTCGTCAAATTTTGGCATCGTTGCCGGGGATTGGCGATCAATATTGTTCATCATTATTTTCTGTGCTAATTCAGGAATAGATTTTATTTAATATTTTTATGTTCTTCTCATCTGTGTGCAGGCAACATGTGAAGTTTGGTGGTGTATGACTCGATCCTCCTCCAAGGAATTGGTGCCATACAATCTGCAATTAGACTAGCACTTGCGACAGTTGAGAAGGGACAAAGAATCAAGTGAATCGTTCTTGGGTCAAACTTCGACTCAAGATACAATGGTAAATAATGAAAAGGGTGTGGTAGACATAGCTGCAAGAGAGGCAGTACAACATAGAGAACAAGCTGCACACAGTAGCAGCTGAAGCAGCCTTTAGAGCTGTTGAGAAAACTATCAAAGAGGAGGGGGGTCGAAGATTCAATCTCAACCGACCCCTGGTTGAAGAAAAGTTTGAAAATGCGGCCCCCGGGCCTGGTAGGTCTCTAGGAGATTATGCTAAACCGATCTACAACCAGCGAAAATCCAATATGAGGTCTCCACCCATTGATGCTAACAATTTTGAACTCAAGTAGGGAGTCATCCAGATCATTCAGAACAATTGCATCTTCAGAGGCAAACCCAATGAAGATCCTAACAATCATCCAATGGACTTCAATGAAATCATGAACACATTCCGTTATAATGGAGCATCACATGATGCTATCTACCTCAAACCATTCCTTTTCTCACTAAAGAATGATGTGAAGCAGTGGCTGCGGAGTCTACCTATAGGGTCTATCCGTACGTGGGAGGAGATGACTATCAAGTTCCTAGAAAAGTACTTCTCTGCTGCTAAGACTAGAAGGATGAGGAAGGAGATTCACAATTTTAGCCAAAGAGAAGGGTAGACGGTGTTCGAGGCATGGGAAAGGTTTAAGGAGCTACTACGGAGATACCCTCATAATGGAATGGAGCAATAGATGCAACTCCAGGATTTTTGAGATAGGTTAACTCCTTCATCAAGGAGGTTACTGAATAGTGCAGTGGCAGGCCCTCTGATGAACTATCTGAAGACGCAGATCAATGGTCTACTGACCAAGGTGATCGAAGAAAGTCAGCATGGGTGTACCAAGTGGAATCATCTGTAGCAATGCAGGCTCATATAGAACCTATGGCTAAGGACGTCAAGCAATTGACACTGGCCCGGGTGCAAAGTCAACCACAGTCAGGATGTGACATTTATGGGATAGGACACCTAACTCATGAGTGTCAAACCTCTACTGCAAAGGAGGAAGTGAAGGTAGTGGGGAATTTCAGGAGAGGCAATTACCATGGAGGCAATAATTTCAACTCTATGGGACAGAGACATCCGGGTTTTTCATGGAGCTCTTCAAGTGGTAGTCTAAACTCGTGGCAGCAGCAAAATCCTATAGTACCAGGGTAGGGACCTCCGGGCTTTCAAGGCAACAATACCAGCCTAGACAACCCAACCATTCAAGTCTAGAGGATCTGATAAAGGCATTCAACAACAAATCAGACAAGAAATTTGAAACTCAAGGTTCTGCCATCAGGGAACACGGTACAACCATTCAGGAACAGGACACTGCCACCCAAAATTTAGAAAGACAGATGGGATAGATTGCAAATATGTTGTCAGAAGGGGCCCCTGGGACTCTTCCATCAGATACCAAGAAGAACCCAAAAGAGACGATTAAAGATTTGTCTTTAAGGAGTGGTGGGACGTTAGCGGATCCTATTTTTAAACCAAAAGTTGAAAGGGTGAATAACTCAACTAAAACAATAGAGGAGCAAAAAATTGGTGAATCTTTGGGCACAGAAAACTTCAACGAGAAGGAAGTTGATAAGCAAAATCCAAATTGTGAAGTTGAATAAAGCAAACATATGATAGTGTTACCTTTTTCCTCAAAAGATAAAGCGGGAGAAATTAGATAGATGCTTTGGGAAATTCTTAGAGATGCTAAAACAGTTGTATGTGAACATCCCATTCACAGAGGTGCTCACCCAAATGCCTGCCTATGCCAAATTTCTGAAGAAAATCCTTTTAAGTACAAGGAAGATAGAGGAAATGATAGTGGTCAAACTCAACGCGCATTGTAGTGCCATCCTACAGAATAAAATTCCTCAAAAGTGTGGGGATCCCGGCAGCTTCACTATACCCTGCTTTTTGGGGAGTGAGAAATTTGACAATACCCTGTGCGACTCAGGTGCATCCATTAACTTGATGCCATTGTCTGTTTTCAGGATATTAGAAGGAGAACTAGGAGTGATAAAATCTATGCTAGTATCATTGCAACTAGCTGATCAGACCACTATTATACCAGAGGGAATAATCGAGAATATTCTGGTGAGGATAGATAAATTTATTTTCCCTGTGGACTTCATCATAATAGATATGGAAGAGAATAAGGAGGTACCCCTAATTTTGGGGAGACCATTCCTTTGCACCGACAGAGCAATCCTTGACATATATGAGGGTCAGCTTATGCTAAGATTGGAAAACAAAAAGGTGATCTTTCAAATTAAAAGAATGATGAAGTACCTATGTGATGAGGCTTCTGCCTATGCATATTTCAAACTGGATGCGGTAGGGGAGTTAGCTAAAAAACACAAGCTGGTAGGTGATTCTTTAGAAAGATGCATTACTCAATCGAGTATAGCAGATGATGAACACCCTGAGATCAACAAAGAGGCTGAGGCCCTGGATACTGAAGACGAAGTGGTAGATGAAGAGGAATTAGAGAAAGAAATGGCTAAGCCAAAGATGGAGATGAAATTACTCTCGACCCATTTAAAATATAGTTTTCTTGAGACTAATAATTTTTTTGTGATTGTATCTGCTGATTTAACAGGTGAAGGAACACATGCTGGTGAAATTATTGCAGAAGCATAAAAAATCAATCGGCTGGAGCATAGCTGATATTCAGGGAACTAGCCCTACAATTTGCATGCACGAGATCTTGTTGGAGGAAGGTAGCAAACATGTACTGCAGCCCCAACGCAAACTGAATAAAAATTTGGAAGAAGTGGTGTAGAAAGAGATTTTCAAATTGCTGGATGCTGGTATAATATTTTACATCTCCGACAGCCCATGGATCAGCCCAGTACAAGTCGTGCCAAAAAAAGAGGGCATGACAGTGGTGAAGAATAAGGACAGCGAATTAATCCCTACTAGAATTGTCACTGGTTGGAGGATGCGTGCATATTATGGAAGGCTGAATGATGCAACGAGGAAGGTTCACTTTCCTCTGCCTTTCATTGATCATATGCTGGAAAAGGTGGCAAGGCGCGGATGCTACTGTTTCTTAGACGGTTATTTGGGGTACAATCAAATACCCCCATTGCTCCTGAAGACGTCGAGAAAACCACGTTCTCCCGCCCTTCATAAATTTTTGCATACTGAAGAATGCCTTTGGGACTGTGCAATGCACCACCTACATTTCAAAGGTGCATGGTGTCAATTTTATCATATTTGAATGGGAAATGTTTGGAGGTGTTCATGGATGACTTTACCCTTTTTGGGGATGACTTCAAGGATTGTTTGAGGAATCGGGAGCTTGTGCTGAAACGTTATGAAGACACTCACCTAGTACTCAACTAGAATAGTGTCACTTCATGGTCAAGGAGGGGATAGTTTTAGGCCATAAAGTGACAGTTGAAGGCATCAAAGTCAATAGAGCTAGAGTTGATGTGATTGCTAAGCTCCCACCACCAACTTAAGTGAAGAGCATTAGAACTTTTTGGGGGTATGCAGGATTTTATAGAAGGTTCATCAAGAATTTCTCCAGCATCACGAAGCCCTTAACGGTACTACTTACCAAGGATGTGAAATTTGTGTTTGATGTAGAGTGCCTCCGACATTCGAGTTGATCAAGAAAAGCTAGTGAGTGCCCCTATAATGGTGTGTCCCGATTGGAGCGAACCCTTTGAAATCATGTGCGATGCCAGCGATGTGGTAGTGTTGGGGCAGGGAACAAAATATCCAGACCCATATACTATGCAAGCCGGACTTTGAATAATGCCCAAGTGAACTATGCTACTTTGGAGAAGGGTTTCTTTGCAGTGGTTTTTGCCTTCGACAAGTTCAGATCTTACCTAGTGGGGAGAAAAGTGATAGTACATACTGACCACTCAGCATTGAAGTATCTGCTGAGCAAGAAAAAGTCAATGCCGCGTCTGATGCGGTAGGTATTTTTGCTACATGAGTTTGATCTTGAGATCAAGGATAGGAAGGGCGCAGAAAACCAAATGGCTGACCACATGTAGCATTTGGAGAAACCACCGATAAGGAAAGAGTTTCCAGATGAGCAAATCTTTTTTATCGCAGCGGCATACGACAGATCGCCATGGTATGTGGATATAGACAACTTCTTGGCTAGTGGGTGGCTCCCGCATGACTTGTCCTCTGACTAGAATAGGAAGCTGCAAAGTGAGGTAAAAAGCTACTTTGTGGAATGACCCCTTTTGTTTAAATTGTGTGCAGATGGCATGATTCGAAGATGTGTACCGGAAGAGGAAATAGAAAACATACTATCCCACTGTCATGAAGGAGCATCTAATAGGATAGCAGCAAAAGTCATGGAAGCCGGTTTCTACTAGTCTTTCTTGTACAAGGACACAAGAGCTTACATTGCGACATGTGACAAGTGCCAACGGACAGGTAACATTAGTAAGGGACGAGATGTTGCTGAATTCCATTCTGGTATGCGAAGTCTTTGATATTTGGGGCATCGACTTTATGGGTCCCTTCCACCGTCTCATTCATCTACGTCTCTAAATGAGGCGAAGCAATCCTTACCAAGACTAATGATGCTCGTGTGATATGTGAATTCCTGCGGAAGAACATCTTTACACGCTTTGGGACCCCCTGAGTCATCATCAGTGACAATGTGTCACATTTTGTTAATAAAAATTTTGCAGCACTATTATCTAAATATGGGGTGACTCATAAAATAGGAACCTCGTACCATGCTTAGACTAGTGGGCAAGTAGAAGTAGCTAACCGTAAACTTAAACAAATTCTGGAAAAAAATGGCTAGTGCTTCCCAAAAAGATTGGCCAATAAGGTTAGATGAAGCTCTATGGGCGTATAGAACAACGTTCAAGACAACCATAGGGACTTCACCCTTCAAGTTGATTTATGGAAAATCATGTTACTTACCTGTGGAGATAGAGCATAAGGCTTATTAGGTAATTAAATTGCTTAATCTTGATCTTAGTTTTGCAGGTGAAAACAAAATTTCACAGATGAATGAGCTGGAGGAATTCAGATTGGACACGTATGAGAATGTGTGAATTTTCAAGGAAAAGATGAAGAAATGGCATGACCGTCTGATTAAACCAAAAGTATTTCATGAAGGAGAAAATGTCTTGCTATACAATAGTAGATTCAGATTGTTTCCCAGAAAATTCAAGTCAAGATGGATGGGGCCATATGTGGTGAAACATGTATCACCATATGGAGCGATTGAGATCCAAAACATTGAAGGAACTGAGAGTTTCAAGGTGAACGGGCATAGGTTAAAACCATAATTTGTTGGAGGATTTGCTAAGCAATCCTCAAGCATCATAATCAGTTGAGTGTGCCCGACTAAGTCAAGCTGACAACTATAACTTAGAACTATCTCTAACCCTTCTACAAGTTTGGGTTTTTCTTTAGTTTTGTGTAGCGTAGGCTAGGTAGGTTTAGTGTATAGTGTGAGTTCTGTAGTTGCAGATGGAATGGTCAAATTGAGGTCTTAAACGGGCACGTTTTGCTTGTATATGTGCCGGCGCACCTGGAGGGGTAAAATACGCGTTTGAATGGGCACAAAACGACATCTTCGTGCACTAGACCTGTGTGGCCACGCACGAGGGGCTTTGAGCACGCATCTGGGTGCACACACAATACAGTTTCACTGCCACATGTGTGTGGCGGCGCATGACTTGACCCGACCGTGCACCCGACCATGCACCTAGGTAAGTTTTCTTTCTCTTTTTCTATTGACCCAAAATTTTGGGTCACCTCTTATTCTTTTCTCTCCGTCTCTCTAATCCTATCGGCCCCGATGAAAAACAAGAAAAAGAAAGAGAGATTCAACCCTAACTCTTCCCCCCACCCCCACTCCTTCTCGCCTCAGCTCTATCCCTCATCTCCCTCGCTCACTCTCTTCCCCTATTCTCCTCGCCCTAGCCCATATATTGTTCTCTCCTCAATTGAATTCTCAAGTATGTACACTATTTTCCCTCTTTCGTTGTTTTCTTTTCCTTTTAGGGTTCAAGGTAAATTGTTGTAATTGAGAATGATGCAAGGTTTGGTTGTTTTGCATTTGATTTGGTTGTTAGTGTAGTCAACCTAGGGCTAATTTCATAAGTTTGAGGAATAAGAGCAACTTTGCATGTGAAGTGTTTGGTTAAATGCCACAATGGGGATTAGGTGAGTTTTGAGGTATGTTTTAGCAATTTTTAGGCACCCGACGAAATTCCACCTTAACTCCGAAGGTGAACGGGTACTAGGAGAAAACTCCAATGTCAATGGGATTGACACCTTAACATGGCAATGTGTAGTGTGGACTTGTTGACACTATTTGGGTAAAGTCTAAGCAACCCATTGCTACCGTGTATTTGTGCACTCACTTATGTTTGTTTGGATTGTTGTAGGTGTAAATGACCACTTCAAAGAAAAGGAGACTCTGAGCACGTCTATGGGTAAGAAGGCGGGCACATCCAAATCAAAAGATGTAGGTACTTCTAGATCACGTGCTTCCGCATCTTCTCGCCGCTATGATCAGAACAAATTTTTCTCCTAGGATGCTCAAGAGCAGTCTCATACCAAGGCAAACAAAAAACCTATGCCTGAAGGGGGAATAGACATAGGGGCTATCCTCGACGACTGCCCCAAGGTATATGATGAATTGGTCCGGCTGGGATCGGGAGTGTTCTTCGAAGAACCTGATGAAGCCAATTTGGTTATTGTTAGGGAGTTCTATGCGAATTGCCCAGAACATGAGGATTATGTGTTTACAGTGAGGAAGAAAAATGTTGACTTTTCGAAGGAAGCTATCCAAAGGCCTACAACTTACCAGAGTATGTGGACCAAGTTTTTCAACAAAACCACTTGGCAATGCATAACAGAGAACCATACTCGTGGGCTATGTTCTTTGAAACTATCTGTGTGCCCGGAAGGTGGTGGTATGACTGATCAGGGACCACAAATTTCAACCCGCCTCACTAACCACTAACGGGAAGTGCTGGCTACATATCATCAACATCGATTGATGCCAAGACTGAGGTGAATGGTCCTCGGGCAGCTCTTATATGGTGCTTGGTCAATGAACACGACTTTGATGTGGCTAAGGCTATTCATGATGAGATGGCTATTCGTTGTCCAGTGTAGAGGTATGGATTCTTTTTCCTTTCATTAGTCACCCGATTATGCCGTGAGGCAAGTGTACCAGAAAACAAGGCCATAGATGGAAAGGTGAAGAGGGAGAAGAAATTTTGGGCCGAGAAGTTTATCATTAGGAAGGAACCTACTGTTGCTGCTAAAGGTGAGAGTGAGGATTCGAATGCACCCATGGAGGAAAGGGTGGTGAACATGGAAGATGTTGGTGCTAGTGCTCCACGTGAATAGGTGGTCGGAGAACTATCAAGCAGTTTGTAGGAAACATAAATGGTTGCTTTGGAACAGGAGATAGCTGGGACGCGCACTTCTGTTGATGATCTGGGCACTCGAGTGGAGTCCCTTACTGGGAAAAATGCAAAGTCAGAGCAGAAGATCATGGCATGGCTGCGTGCACTCGGCCGGGCTTGTCACATGGACCCTCGTACCGTTTCCAACACAGATTGACCCAGTCAGAGGAGTTACCTTCACCTTTGCATTTAATTTTGTGACATGGGGACATGCTACTAGTTAAGTGTGGGGGTGGGGGTATAAATAGAAACCGTATAATTGCTTTCTAATTGGGAAAAAAACCACAAATATTTTTTTCGATCTTTCTAGGATAATTTCTTGACTTGTACTTCCATGGGTTTCTTGTTTGGGTCATTACCATGGTCGTGATAATTTGAACCAAACACTTTCTAGAGTAGATTTTTATTTTTTAGATAGGTTTTTGAAAAGTTCTTGTGGTTGGCAAGATCGACTGTGCCTGACTCGTGGGATGCATGATCTTGTCTTTGTAAGTCAGAGAGACTATTAGTGACCGTGTTCTGACTTGAGTGCCTATCCAAAATACTGTATGGGGTGAGCTAAATGTTTTCTTAGTAGTCATGCCCGATAAGGTCTAGAATTTGGCTTGGTTGTGACTCAAGGCGAAAACATAGGTAATAGTTGAGTTTGGAGATGATCATAGGCGCTCTTTCTTAGCCCTTTTTTGCTGCTTTGACCACTCTAAAGAATTGACGAAGTTATCCCTAGTTAGCCCAGTTGAGCCTAATCGTTCGTTGGCAACCACATTATAACCTGAACCTACAGCCGTCCCTAAGCACTAGAATTCCTCGTGCGTGATTCTAAAAGATAAAGAGAGCCAAGTGTGGGGGTGGGGGTTGCTTTTGAGTGGAACCAATGAGAAGTGGAAAAAGGTGCACCATCATTAATGTATGTGAGGTACGCGAGCAGGGGATTGAATTCTGAATTACAAAAAAAGAAAAAAAAAGAAAAAGGGAACAAAAGTGAACATTCCCCTGCTGATGTAAAATCTTTGTATGCTGTGCTTAAAAAAATGAGAATTGGTGTCCTTGTGAATGGGAAGTTTGAACAATTGTCTAAAAAGGAGTAGGTCACGTACATGAAGTTGTAGGTATTAAAGTTCTTAGGGTGGTGGAAGTACTCTTATCCAAACATTATCCCACCCGTCCTATAGCCTACGTTACAACCAAATGCAAATCCCTACATGATCTAGACGAAACGGTTCCTACATTAGTGGAGAGTCACACGATTGCCAATCTTATGGTACTCTTGAAGGCATGATTTACTTCTTTGTTAGGGTAAGTGATTGTTGCGTTATTGCCCTATGTTGTTGTCTGCAATTGGTGTGTGAGCGGGCATTATTTCTTTCTGGTTAGGTGTATAGGGAATTTGGTGCCAGTTTGACTATGGCGCTAATGGGAGGTCTTGACCAAGATTAAGGTTGACCGTGACCACAGGATAGTGTCTGGTTGATTTTTGTCGGTCACTTGTTAAGTGTGGTATGAGACAGTTATTCCTGAATTTGCTCGAGGCGAGCAAAAGCTAAGTGTGGGGGTGTTTGATGAGCGTAAAATTACTTGACATTTAGACCCTTTTTGTGTCCTTGATCAGGTTGTTTTGATAGGGACTTGGCCCGAATTATGGTCTAATATGTTTCTTTTTGGTGCAGGTGTTGATGAGATGATCAATAGACAGATAATGCACAAAGTGGGACAAAAACAAGCTAAGGAAAGGAAGAAAAAGATGTGCGGCCGCGCACCTGAAGCGCTAAACGCGCACCTGAGCGCGCACAGGTCACAGGCGGCCTAGAGGTGATGTGCGCCCACATGCGCGCCTAAGTACCCTGGTGCACAGCAGCGCATGTCCGTATCCGGGAAACTTTAGTCAGGCCTATTTTTGTAATTTTCGAGCATTACCCTTGACCTATATGAAGCCTAAGCTCGTCCCAAACTAGGCATTTGGGATTTGGGAGCAACCTTTGGAGAGAAGAAGGCAAGAAAACAACGGAGACTTTGAATACTTCATCTGAATCATTCAATACGAAAGTTTGTTTGAATTCGTGGGTTGTAATATTTTCTTGTCAACTTAATACTCGTGTGATAAACAATTTCTCCACCATGGAGTAGTCTTTCTTAGGGTTATTGATAGATGTTGTGACTTGATTATTATTCGAGGATTTGATTGCTGTTAGTTGCTTGAATTTGTTGAAGAGTTTCTAATTGAATATTGTATAGGGCTACTATATTCATGGGTACCCATCTACTAATGCCTAGCTACATCGAATTGATTAACTCCCTAGGATCCCCCCGTCCTCGGGTCCTGAAGAAGACACCGATCAGAGACGAAAGTTTGCAAGGTTATTTGTTGTTTTACTTTAATCGGAAGAGAAGCGTTGTTGCAATTATCATTGTGTTATCTTGTTTGGATTAATTTCACGACTCTCATGGGTAATCGAAAGGGCTTGTAAAGTTATCAATTGACCCAATTTAGAGGAATAGTCGAGAGACGTTCTTTGTAGGATCATTCATTCATCGTATTCTTGCATATGTTCACAACACTTATCATTAGGTTGTTTAACAGAACTCTCATTCATTCGGACGAAGAATTTGAATCCTTAAGATAATCTAATCATCTATCGAAATTGAAAGAGCCAATAGAGCTTAAGAGGAACTTAGAATAGAGTTATATTCCGAATAATAGTTGAGCGCAATCTTGTCATGCCCTTATTTCTCTCATTGATATTCACTTGTTGCTACTTAGCTACCCAATTTCCAATATTCATTCATAATTGATAACCTTAGTTTTACTCATATATTTCGTTGATAATTCAAAATCAAAGGCTTATTTTCTTGAATAGTGGTAAGTTGAAGACTTAGTTGAACATTATTTAAACCAATCCATGTGGAGACGATCTAATAACTATACTATCTTTGACTAGCGAGCCTAAGTTTTATACACTGGTTTTGCGCTCGTCGTTAGGAGATTAGGAGAAAAACTTAGCATTGCCTACTAAAAAATGAAGGATAGGGTACTCTTTTTAACAAATATAGTACCTATTTTGCGAAATCAAACACAGTTTTATTTATTATTCATGTGGTCACATAATACTAGTGTGCACTTGCTCAAATTGCCAGTACTAAACCAGAATAAAGGAGGAGGTTACAGTACGCTTACAACCAACATAAACTAGCCAATTCACGATAGCAGGAAATGGATTTTAATAGGAACATAGCAGTAAAGATTCATGCCGTCAGCCCAACATGTTCACGACTAAAGCATAGTTGTGGTGTTCTCGTGATTACACCTTCCTTTTAATATTATAAATTCTCCTACTCTTCCCACGGCAACTTCAACCAGGCCTCTGACCTCATGGTTGACGGACAAGGATCAGTTCCACCAAGGCTATGCCTCCCTTTGTCCTCCTCGATTACACTATTATCAATGAGGTTAACGAGCAGTAACATGAAGGTCAAAATGAAGATAAGAATGCATAAATTCCCCAGCATTCCTTCATTATCCAAGAGAAAACTAAAGTTGTATCCTAATGCAACTTTGTATTCCCAATTGCCTAGTGCAATAAAGTAGCGGGAGAGAGGAAAAATGGTTTGGAGGTTGATATCCTACAACCTCCAGTGCAAAAAAGTAGGAAAATATTTTAACATGGAAAATTAATGCTTTTTCATTAAGAATGAAACAGGTTTAGGGTACACTAGGACACAGTTGAGTTAACAAAACTTCTGACTATGCTTCTCAGTTAAAGTTCCTGAATGCGGTAATAGTGAGACACTACTACAATTCCGAACTGCAACCAAGTAAAACCAAAACAAATCACACAAACTATGCCAGGGCCCCTGTGAAGAACATCTAGTACTTCTGAAAGCAAAAGAAAAGGAAACAAGGCTCTGTAGAAGCAGCTAATATACCTTGTAAATTTAGCATTGTCCACGGCAATCCAATATGCTTTTTCGATTGACTTCTATAGAAGAAAATTATCTATCATATGTTGTATAACATCAGCACCTTCTGCATGCATGTATTGATCTTTCACCTATAAGCAATACAGCGAGCATTACACAATATTGATCTTTCACCTTCAAGCAACACAGTGAGCATTATATATTAACTTCATAAGCATGAAGATCTGAAAAGCCTTAATTACTGTACAATATACTCTTTTAGTGTGTGATTTCAGTGGCAAAACAATAGGACCTAATTTTGAGACAGCACATAAACTCTGAGGGACATAAAAACGTTTTTAAGTCTGAAGCTCTATCTGGAACAGTAGAAGCATGGAATATAAGCTCCCAAAATGTATTAGGAAATTTAAAATGTTGAGCAATACAACTGATCCAAGGATCCTTGTTCACTAACACCTATATTCATGCTCCAAATGCCTTTTTTTAACCTTTATTGCCATTTAGTTAGGATTTATGAAGTGAATGACACGTCCAACCCCATGATAAGCAACATAGATGACCTAATATCAGCCTTACTTATGAACATCAGATTCAGTCATCAATCAAACACCTCTTTGTCCCAAACTGCATCAGACTGCCAAAAATATATAAGTAGTACTGTGTTAGTGACTTTAGCATAGCTGGTTTAAACTTCTGCAGATATGAACCACTCGTAACTTGCAGAAGAAACACTCCTCCAAGGATGTCAAAATTTTACAGAAGCTTTTCCCGCCACGACCACTCTTCGTCAATAATTTACCCATAAAAACCTAATAACTCAGCAATCTGTGCACAAATGCCTTGACGCTGTATAGCCTACTGGGCATAAAAGTAGCCAACTTTGAAGATTTAAAAGGGCATGAAAATTCATTACTAAGTTTTCCTATCACCATTGTGAGAATGCACGGGAGAAAATATTATTGATTAATATTGACTTGTGTTTAACACGATACAATGAGCCCTATATACACACATAACATATCCTACTCCTAATCCATATTGGATTAGGGTTATTTACTCCTAATTACATGACTATTCTAACACTCCCCCTCAAGCTGGTGCATATAAATCATATGTACCGAGCTTGTTACATATGTAGTTAATACGAGGACCAGTGAGGGACTTGGTGAAAATATCTGCAAGCTGATCATTCGACTTCACAAACTTTGTAGCAATATCTCCCGAGAGTATCTTTTCTCTAACAAAGTGACAGTCAATCTCAATGTGTTTAGTTCTCTCATGGAACACTGGATTTGACGCAATATGAAGAGCAGCTTGATTATCACACACAAGTCCCATCTGACTAATCTCACCAAATTTCAACTCCTTGAGCAATTGTTTGATCCAAATTAGCTCACACGTCGCCATAGCCATCGCTCGATATTCTGCTTCTGCACTAGACCGAGCAACCACATTCTGTTTCTTGCTCTTCCAGGACACCAAATTTCCTCCTACTAAGACACAATATCCAGACGTAGAACGTCTACCAGAAGGTGATCCTGCCCAATCAGCATCCGAGTATCCAACGATCTGCTCATGGCCTCGATCCTCAAACAATAAACCTTTGCCTGGAGCTGATTTTATATACCGAAGAATGCGAACAACTGCATCCCAATGACTATCACACGGAGAATCCATAAACTGACTCACAACACTCACAGAAAAGGAAATATCAGGTCTTGTCACTGTAAGGTAATTTAATTTACCAACCAACCGTCTATATCGTGTAGGATCGCTAAGAGGCTCCCCCTGTCCTGGCAGAAGTTTAGAATTCGGATCCATCGGGGTGTCAACAGGTCAACCTGTCATTCCTGTCTCCTTAAGAATATCTAAGGCATACTTTCGTTGTGAGATCACAATACCTGAGCTAGACTGAGCGACCTCAATACCCAGAAAATACTTTAGTTTGCCCAGATCCTTAGTCTGAAAGTTTTGAAAGAGATGTTGCTTCAATTTAGTAATACCATCCTGGTCATTGCCGGTAATAACAATGTCGTCAACATAGACCACCAGATAAATACAGAGACTCGAAGCAGAATGCCGATAGAATACAGAGTGATCAGCTTCACTCCGAATCATGCCAAATTCCTGGATAACTGTGCTGAACTTACCAAACCAGGCTCGAGGAGACTGCTTTAGACCGTAAAGTGACCGGCGCAAGCAACATACAAGGCCACGAGACTCCCCCTGAGCAACAAACCCAGGTGGTTGCTCCATATAAACTTCATTCTCAAGGTCACCGTGTAAAAAAGCATTCTTAATGTCCAGCTGATAGAGGGGCCAATGGCGAACAGCAGCCATGGATAGAAATAGACGGACTGATGCTATCTTAGCCACGGGAGAGAAGGTATCACTGTAATCGAGCCCAAATATCTGAGTATATCCCTTGGCAACAAGACGAGCCTTAAGACGATCAACCTTACCATCCGGACCAACCTTGACTGCATACACCCAACGACAACCAACAGTAGATTTACCTGAAGGAAGAGGGACGAGCTCCCAAGTACCACTCGTATGTAAAGCAGACATCTCGTCAATCATAGCCTGTCGCCATCCTGGATGAGACAATGCTTCACCTGTAGACTTAGGGATGGAAACAGAGGACAAAGAAGATAGAAAAGCATAATAGGGTGATGATAAACGATGATAACTCAAACCGACATAATGGGGATTAGGATTAAGGGTGGTCTATACCTTTCCGAAGTACAATCGGTGTACTAGGAAGAGACAAGTCCGCAGTAGGAGCAGGGTCAGGTGCAGGACGTGAATCAGCTGGGCCTGATGCTGGGTATGTCAAAAGTGGTGTTCCTGTGGCAGGGAGTCTAGGAGGAGCCACACTAGACTCCTCAACGGTTGGAATGGGTAAGACTTCTGTAGCGGAAGGTGAATGAGGAGCTATAGTAGACTCGGGTAAGACTCCTGTGGCGGAAGGTGAAAGAGGAGCTATAGTAGACGCCTTAAAGGTCGGTATAGGTAAGACCTCAGATATATCAAGGTGGTCAGAATGATCAGAAGAGGTAAAGAAAGGTTTAGACTCAAAAAATGTGACGTCAGAGGACATAAAGTACCTACGAAGATCAGGTAAGTAACAACGATATCCCTTCTGAACACGAGAATAACCAAGGAAGACACACTTGAGAGCACGAGGAGCTAACTTATCTTTCCCAGGGGCTAAGTTATGAACGAAACAAGTGCTCCCAAAAACACGAGGGGGGACAGAGTATAAGGGTGATTGGGGAAACAATACTGCATACGGTATCTGATTCTGGATGGGAGAGGAAGGCATCCGATTAACTAAATAACAAGCTGTGAGAACTGCATCGCCCCAAAAACGCAGCGGAACATGAGATTCAATGAGAAGTGTGCGAGCAGTCTCAATGATGTGCCTATTCTTTCTCTCTGCAACCCCATTTTGCTGAGGGGTATAAGGACAAGAGGTCTGATGAATAATTCCTTGAGAAGTCATAAACTGCTGAAATTGAGAGGATAAATATTCTAAGGCATTATCACTGCGAAAAGTGCGAATAGAAACACCAAATTGATTTTTAATTTCAGCACAGAAATTCTGGAATATAGAAAACAACTCAGAACGATCTTTCATTAAGAAAATCCAAGTACATCTTGAATGATCATCAATGAAACTAACAAAATAACGAAATCCCAAGGTTGAACTGACTCTACTAGGACCCCATATATCAGAATGAACTAAAGAAAAAATAGACTCTGCATGACTCTCAATACTACGAGGAAAGGAGGCTCGGGTATGTTTCCCGAGCTGACATGACTCACACTCTAATGTGGATAAACTAGACAAACTAGGCACCATCTTCTGAAGCTTGGATAAGCTTGGATGTCCTA
Source organism: Nicotiana attenuata (assembly GCF_001879085.1). Taxonomy (NCBI): domain Eukaryota; kingdom Viridiplantae; phylum Streptophyta; class Magnoliopsida; order Solanales; family Solanaceae; genus Nicotiana; species Nicotiana attenuata. Next base: position 44,099 of record NW_017671234.1, read on the forward strand.
AACGTCTATGAATTAGGTCCGGAGGATTTGTAACTAGACATACCTTGGAGGAATTTAGTGAGTTAAGGTAGTAAAGGCCTTCTGATTCAAGTCCTGTTCCAATCGTCTGCCCCGTACTGCGGTCCTGCATAATAAAGGAATCATCAATAAAATATATACCACAATGGAGGGCACGAGTCAAACGACTAACAGATGCAAGATTAAAAGGACAGCCAGGGACATAAAGAAAAATCTAGAGTGACAGAGGGTAGGGGATTCGCTTGTCCAACTCCTTTTGCTTTGGTTTGAGACCCATTGGCTAAAGTAACAGTGGGAAGAGACTGTGAATACGCAATATTTGACAAAAGTGATTTATTGCCAGAGATATGATCAGAAGCGGCCGAGTCCACAACCCATTGTCCAAGAGTACTAGACTGGGAAACACAAGCAAAAGAATTACCAGCAACAGAAGTATCAGTCTGAGCGACAGAAGCTACTTGTTGAGATGTCTGCTTACTTGCTCGATACTGAAGGAACTCATTATACTCCCCTTCAGATAAAGAAAATCCCTGGTTACCTGTAGTCTCAGTCTGAGCAACATAAGCATTTTTGGGTGGGCGGCCATGTAAAGAATAGCACACGTCACGAGTGTGTCCAAGTTTATGACAATAAGAGCACTTGGGTCTAGATCTTCCAAAACGACCTCCTCCTCGTCTATTCTCCATAGTATGAGATGCCCGATTGTCCACTGACTGGGATACGAGGACAGATGAGTCAAGTGTCTGTGATGAGCTCACTGGGTGACTTGGTGCTGCAGCAAGGCGAAGTAATCGAGAGAATAATTCATCAACTGTGGGGACAGCCGGACTAGCCAAAATCTGGTCACGTACTGAATCAAGGTCATTAGGGAGTCCAGCTAGTGTAAGAACTAGAAACATCTTCTGTCGTTGCTCTTGTTGCTTTTCAATACTAGCAGAAACTGGCATCAACGTCTCAAATTCTTCCATGACTGCCTGTACTTGTCCCAAGTAAGTAGACATATCCAATTCCTGTTTCTTCAAGCTTGTCATTCGCGATATTACATCATAGAAACGAGATATGTCATTAGTGTATAAATTACGAGCCTTTTCCCAAACTAAATAACATGTCTGGAATGGACGGAACAAGGGCATCAACTTGGAATCAATAGATCGCCACAGGATACTACATAACTGAGCATCGACCTTCTCCCACAGTGTTTTGGCCTTTTCATCACCTTCGCTAGCTTTTTTTGTTAAATGATCTTGAACTCCTTGACCTTTACACCACAACTCGACAGACGAAGCCCAAGCTAAGTAGTTTGAACCTCCCATTAAAGGTTATGAGGTAATCATAACACCGGAACTGCCAGAACCCGGGTTTTTAGACCCGAAAGCATCGACTCCCAAAGACATCGTTGGATTATCACCAAATAACAGAAAAAAAATCAACTGACAACTCGCTGAAACAGATGAAGGAAACACTGTTTTGCCGGAAAATTACTGTAGCTGCCGGAAAAAGTCAGTGTAGTCGCCGGAAAAACTCAAAGTGGTCGGAATCAAACGAAAAAGGTATGGACAGACTCGGAATCACTAGGCGATCCGACTGTCCAACTGGAAGTTTCTCAAAAAATGGCCGGAACAGTGTTCACGCGCCGGCGCGTGGGTCAGATCTCGCCGGTGATTTTCTGGCGCGTGAGGGCGCGTTAACTTGATTTTTCCGGTGGGGTTTACTGGGGTTTGGTCGCCGGAGCCTGAGGAGTCTTGTGGTGGTGTTGGTTTTCTGAAAACACCAACAGAAATTGATGTGATTACGGGCAGCCTTCTAAGTCGCCGGAAAATTGCACGGCGACGAGGTCTTTCTTCCCGGAAGTCGCTGGAATGATGCACAGCGATATGTTTCTCACTAAAGCTCTGATACCATGTGAGAATGCACGGGAGAAAATATTATTTATTAATATTGACTTGTGTTTAACACGATACAATGAGCCCTATATACACACATAACATATCCTACTCCTAATACATATTGGATTAGGGTTATTTACTCCTAATTACATGACTATTCTAACAACCATCAGTCTCCAAGCCTAAAATATACCCTAGTACAAACATATTTACTCAGAATTTAGCGCAGAAATGCTCTTGAAGCTATATAGTCACAACTAAACATAAAAGTCGCCAATTTCGGAAGATGTACACCTTTACCGGTTCTACAACTCAACTCTGATCAATGTTACATGTAAACAACAAGACAAATAATACATTTACAAAAGCTCAGCTCTCATTGACATTATATGGTGGACAAAAAGTGTTTCCTACCAAGATAAGAACAATTAAACTTTTACTAAATGGGGTGAAAAACGTGGCAACATTTTGGCAAAAACCTGATGCTTTCAATCTGTTTAAGCAAATTAGGCATTATATTGCAGGACACCTTGGGTGTTAAGTATATGTGACCACTGGAAGGATCTACCTGATTTGGCTTTTCACATATAGGGAGAAAGTAAAACAGCACAGTATCCATGTCAAATACAGTGCAGAAAAAGGCTTTAGTCAAGCACATGATAGACAATCTAGTCCAAGTAATTTTCATTTTTGAACACCACAGACACGCCCTCTCCTCAAACCTATATTCTTTTTCTTTCTTTTATTCTTTCTTTTTCTTTCATTTACTTTTTTTTTTTTTTTTATATATGCATCCCAGAGAATAAAAGATGGAAAAGGAATAGGGAGGAATAATGCCTGTTCCAAGTGTAAATTTGCGGGTAAACATGCAGTTTCTCACAAAATAAACCTAAAGAATATGCCTCGTTTAAGTAGGATAACTAGTAAATGCTTTTTCTAATTACTCCCTTCGGCCCAATTTATGTGATGCACTTTCCTATTATAGTCCTTCCCAAATAGAAGATACCTTTCTATATTTGGTAAGGATAAAATTTGAGACTTCACACTTTACCGTTATTGAGATGATTAATAGGCACACAAATATCTACGGCTTGTTTTAGCCCACAAGTTTCAAAAGTTTTTTTTTCTTTCTTAAACTCCATGTCTAGTCAAACTGCATCAAATAAAGTGAGACGAAGGGAGTAATACTCAAGGTAACAGGTAAAGGCAACACGTCAAGGACAAAAACAGGAGTTATTGACAGCTTTTTATCTTAAAGGTGTAAGTGATAGTAAGTGACAATATAAACACACAATTCTGATTCATCGATATAATAAAATGTAACTAACTGTGGTTGTTGGAGAACCAAAAAAATACTCATTGTCTCAATTTATGTGGCACCATTCGGATTTCGAGAGTCAAACCTTTTAATTTTGACTGTGAGCTTGGACATGAAATCTTTAAGCTTTTTGAAATAAAATTTACATATTTGGAAACTACGTAAAAAGTACTATGAGTCACAATAATTAACAATTCAAAATATTTAAAAGCTTATGAAAAATCGGCAGTCAAAGAAAACTCATTTGACTCTCAAATTATGAACTGTGTCACATAAATTGGGATGGAGGGAGTATCAGAAAATGCTCTGTGCATTAACGCTTTCGTCTAGGTTATATATATGTGATCTATATATATGTAGAGTCTAGAGAGAGAGAGATAGACTATGGGGAGTACAGAAAGAGTGAGACCTGAATAACACTGTGTGCAGCAAATCTGAGCCTGCTGCTGTGAAAGCTGACATCTACTTTCTCCCAAGACACCCGAGACAAACCAGTCACCAATTCCTCTGGAAAATTGGTCAAAGCATTAGCACTATAAAATTTTCTTGATAAGTTAGTAAGCAAGAATTAGTAATATAATATTAAGAAGCCAAGATATAGAACATCCTTTTCATTTCCTTTTCCTTCTTCAAGATTGTATTAAAAGGGGCAGCCCGGTGCACTAAGCTCCCGCTATGCCTCCGTGGAAGGGCCGGACCATAAGGGTCTATAGTACGCAGTCTTACCCTGCATTTTTACAAGAGCCTGTTTCCACGACTTGAACTCTTGACCTCTTGGTCACAGGGCAGCAACTTTACCAGTTACGCCAAGGCTCCCCTTCTTTTTCAAGATGGTATTATCAACATATAATTCAAAAGGCGTTAAACTCAAATCAGAAACTCTAAAATTCAGTTGTATTTAAGAACAATTACAATTGGAAAAGAACAAATACTTCAACTAAAGACTTCCTATCTAAAAAAGATCGGATGGCCAAAGACTACAATGATTTACAAACAAGATTGCATAGTACTTTAGGATCAACAGAGTCATTCTTTATATTGGTGCTAAGCACTAGATAACAGAAAGAGTGAAAATTAATCATGCATACATTTTAGAACATATAGCATCACCAAAAGCTCAGCGAAGAAGCATTAAAAGGAGACAATTTACCTAAAGTCAACTTCTTGCCATAAGCTAGGGGAAAGCAAGAATCAGAGGAAAGAACCTAACAGGAGACAATTTACCTAAAGTCAACTTCTTGCCATAAGCAGAGAGTTACTAACCTTCTAGCTTGTCAAAACAATCATCTTCCTTTACAACAGATCCACTCTGCTCACTATCGCACGCCTTGCAATGTTCTTCATACACAATGTGAGGATACTTTTCATTTAAGGAGTCCTCCCACTGTAAGCACATATTGTTATGACAGCACATGAGATTTAATAGGTAACTACTATCAGATATTAGCTATTGTACCTTGGGTAGTTCAGTATTACGTCTAATTGATGATGTTCTCCAACCTACAATATCTATAATAAAGTTTGTTAAGGAAAAAATAGTCTTTAATGAAGTTTGGATATCAGAGGCCGGTTGCCTGATTCAAGTTCAACAGTACAAACAGGATACGATCATAACCAACATTTGAATATGCGACCCTTCGCTTGAATGAAGCCAAAGCAGACCTGCATGTAAGAGTTTTGCAACAAATTAGCATCGTATACTATAGTCTTTACCACAGACCCTCATAAATGATAGGACTACGCTGTCTAATGAACGTAGTAAATAAATCTTAGAACTTACATAAAGTATAATTCACCATCATCTTCCACCATCCGTCTCAGTAATGGAGTCTTTCCTTCATCTTCATTAAGAAAAAGGTGTCGACCAGTTCTCTTGAATATCCAATGAACAACAAGACCGGCAGCTTTCTCAAAGGCAGTTACACCAAAAAGAAATGGCACCTGACAATTAGCAAATAAAATAAAAATTGCAAAAAATCCAACAGTGGTATAGTAGATCTTGTAAGGTAGGGAGAAAACTCACAATCTTAATAATGCAAAAACAGACTTGAGGAAAAGAGGAATACTTACTCATACCTAAAGATCTGATGACAGAAGAAACACAGAAATTTTTTTGCCTCTTGATCCTTCTGTCAGATAACAGAATATTTTCCTTTTCACAGGCCAAAAGATTAAGCAGGGACCAATATCTACCAAGAGGATATCTCCAGAATACTGATTATAAGCTAGACCAGTAGATAATTAAGTATGATTAAAAACCGTAACTGACTACATCATTCTAAAAGCCGCTGTGCCATGTAGAAGAATGTAGTTTACAAGTAGTTTCTACGTTAATCAGCAAGTTTGCTTCCCATTTTCAGGAACTTTGAGGTTCTCATATCAAAAGAAGGAATCATAGTCAAACACAGGAAGACCCTGATGCAACTTCGAGGTTACTAAAGATAAGGCTTGTTAACATAAGTTAAAAAAAACATCTCCCGGTGGTTGCATTCCTTGGATAACTTATCAAGTTGGAGGGAGACAACACTGTCTGCAAAGGAGGAATACTTACTGTTATTATTTCGGTTCATGCAGCTGTAGAACTTCGCATCTTGAAGTAAGTCTTTCCAGGTCCTTCCTGATGTGGATTATTTTTTCTGACAAATAAGATGTATCTTTCCTTCTTCTTTTTTTCCCTTGGTGGAGTGCATTCCTTGCTTCTCCATCTTACTTTACCATCTTATGTTAATAGTAGTAGTGCTGTTTTTTTCCTTTGTCAAACATGTGAATTTATTAAATATTTTTTCAGGTTTTTTGCTGATATTTGTCTCAGCACTTGCTACTACATCAATAAAGGATGGAGATGATACTCTTAGATGAGGAATCTGTCATTTAAGGAGTTTTGATGGGTTTTTCCCCCTGATAGTTCTGATATTAATACATAAACTAAAAACTTGTATAATGGGTGCTTTATGATTAAACTATTATATCTTTACACCAGCACTAGACCCCCGGTAATCAAAAACATTAAGCGTGAAATCATGGACATCACCACCCATAATCCCCAGGTTAAAATCCATCACAAAGTGATTCTAAAGCCATGATAGTGGTTCGCTAAGTGACACATTAAGCACTAACTAAACTTCACAGCCAACAGTCTCAAAACACCAAGAAATGGAACCCCTCCCATCCAAGAGAAAGCTTCACCAGAAGAGACATAAGGCATCATCGAAGCAATGATTGATCTTTGTTCATCAGTGACACATGATGAAGCCACTTTCTATCAAACCTTAAATTATTTGTAAGATTATTATTCAAAAAATAAATTTATACCTGCTTGTTACCCCTTGAACCCAGATGAGGTGATGCAACAGTGACAAAATTTATTGGTTCCAGGCCAGCTATTGTGCCCTTTGACCCTTCTTCACTGGCATCGGCTGAGAACTTCTCCACATTCTCCATTCTTGGAGGTCTATATAATTTCCCAATTGCATATCTTGCCACTACTCCTCCAACAGAATGTGCAACAAAAGAAATTTTCTTCAAACCTGGCTTTCTTTTGATCACTTCAAGAACCTAACATCCATTTCCATATCATTACCATCAGATGGGGTACATACAGCATGCTTTAAAGAAAATATTAGAAAAAGGAACGGGGCGGAACAAAAGAAAATCAAATCACATTATTAAAAAAAACAACCTCCTCAGCCAACCGCTCGCCCATTACATCCACACCATCCAATGTTAGTTTAGCCATATTACGTTCACTGCCTGCCAAGAAAATCATGTTCATCATTCATGAAAATGCAAAATAATGTTCATTAAGACACTGCAGACTTCCAAGTGCTCAGCCATTATGAAGAAGGTAAAACAGAGACATAGATATAATAGGGTCCACATGAGCACGAAAAGGAAATCTCTTGTTACTGAATAATTGTGCTATCGATTTAACACAAGTATGCGCAAATTAGAAAGGGACCAATGAAGTTGGGAACCACAATCAGAGCAGATTTGCACCTTTAGTTGGCAGTTTATCAATGAGAAAAAGCTTGAATTTTTGCTAGAAAAACTCAAAGTTCACGGTCCCATTGGAAGAAAGGATGAGATGAGGGAGTTGTAAACTAAAAGAAATTTAAAGTTCAACATTCACATAAGAAACAAGTTTCACCACTTATGAAAATGTATTTCTTTTCTATATAAGAAGTAAAAGGGCTTTTCCCTAGAGTAACGGAACCCAACTTTTCCTTCACCAGCTACTACATATTAAGGTCTCTTGATATAATATTAATATGCAAGATTCACTGGTATACTATCTTAATTTCAACTAGAATGAGAGCTTCTAGATGAGAAACATATATGAACAAACAATTGTTACAAGATACAAAATGTAAAAATTAGACTTGAACAAGACATGTAGCCATTAACAACTTCAGATCATAACTCATAGGTTCTCTTTTTCTTTTTTCGGAGATTCAGATCATAACTAATAGTTAAGTTGAGCAACAATACTCCACCAATGTAGATGGACAAATGATTACCAAAAAGTGACACCAAGTAGACCAATATACATCTTTAACTGTGACAAATAACAAAGCGAAGTGAATGTTATTAGATAAGAGCTCAAGCAACAGCCAATTAAATTCACTTGGTCTCCTAAAACAACAATCTCATGGTCGAAAATTGCTGGAACAGAACATATTGGAATAAATTAGAAATTTAGTCCTTTAGTCTAATCCTTGTTATGTCATTCATAAACAATGCTGTGGAAAGGGAAATTACATAGCATAAGAGGCTGAGTGTGGAAGGAAAAAAAACAGATTAAGCGCCTCTCTAGAGAAAATGAAGATAAAGTAAGTCAAACCTACTTACCTTGTCTATCAACATAGCAAGCAAGAATAGAAGTATATTTTATTTACAGCAATAGCAACCTAATCCTAAGAGAGGAGGATTAGAGGGTGGAAAAAACACAACATGCAGAACTAACTGCTGAAACACAAACAAGTATCAGTGCCACTCAATGTATGTACTTACAATGAACAAAAACTTTGTCAGGAAGATTCCGAACAAACTGCTCAGCACCAAACTTCCAGTCCGAGGCACTGCCGTAATACAAAATAATAATTTAATAAGCAATTTACAAAAAAACAATAAATCCAGCAATAAGTAGATTTTATTTAAACCAATACCACAAAAGCACTAATTTATTTGATAAGAATTTATCACTACTCCACAAAAAATTGTCCCATGATGGAAGTTTGACGTCAAACTGAATTGATAGCCCCAGTCAGAGTTGGTAAGTAATTAAGCAATTCAGAGTGTGTTTGGTATGACGGGAAATATAGGAAGTGATTTTGTGGTGTTTTCCATCAAAAGTGGCAAATATCTTCAATCTTTAACACTCAAAAATTTCAATGCAGAACACTATCCAAGTTGTTGACAATAGATTAATCTGTAAGAAATATTTTTCACTAACCAATCAAACACCGGAAAACATTTCCCAAGAAAATATTCTGGGCAATAACATTTTCCTTCATACCAAAGATCTTAATTTTATTACGGATGGAAGAATCGAGTGAGAGTAGATCAGAAGCAGCTTTCTCTATGTGTTAGTAACATCAGATTTATAATTCACATTTTCTCATCTCCAAGCAAGGGGAATTCTTGCGATCTGGCTAAAGCGCAATACTATCTATGAAGGAGACTATATCAACGATACGAGAATAAAATAGGTCCAAAAATTTCCCGAAAGAATGAAGCAACTGAAATAGCTCCAAATTAAGGGGCTTAAAATGCTGATACATTAGATTAAAAAGAAGAAGAAAAACTGCAGCTTTACGTGATGTCTTGAAGAAAAAAGTACATGAATACTGCAAATTAAACAAACAGTACAACAAATGTTTAAAAATCATGAAATCATCATCGAACAGGAGCTAAGGCGTAAGAAGTTAATTTCTCAAAAAGCTGAATTAAAATTCTCCGATTTTCTTCTAATTTCACTATATTTCGAGAATCAAAAGCGAAAAAAAGATGATACTAACGCATTATATATATAAAACCACAATTGTGCTAATTACCTTCCGAGAATACCGTGAACCATCATAACAAGATGGTCGGCGGTGGAAGCATCGGATTCTTTAGAACTAAATACATCTTCGCCGCCGTTGACGGTTTCCAACGAGGAAACTCCTTTGTTCTCTACTTCTCCATTCTCCATTTCCTTTTTTTACTTTTTCTATTTCTAGTCTAAGTCTCTTGAATTCGCACACTTTATACACACATTTGATACAGCAAAAATATGAAGTAGTTACAGTTAGATTGATAAATAAAAAGTGTAGGAGTTAGGTCGGCCCTTAAAAAAGATCTCAGAGAGAGAGAAAGGTAATAAAATGGTTGTGACGAAAGAGACTGAAGGATGAAGGAAGCTGACGACGTGGCAATGATTCTTTTTTCTTGTATATATATTACTATTATCCAATTAAAGAATTTTCTATCTTAATTTTTTTTTTTTCATTTTGTGGGATCCACGCGGCCTTGAGTTTGGATTCTACTGAAACAGAAATGTTTCTTTTTGTGGAAAAATGCATCTTTTTAAAGTAGAATTCAGTTACCAGCTTTGCTTTTTTAAGTAGAATTCAGTTACCAGCTTTCATAAATTTATAAATATCACTCATTACTGCACATTATTCAAAAGAATATTGCAACACAAGTAAAAGGACAAAGTTGTGGCAGTCAGGAGCTTCATTTTCATCAAATGATCATAAATGGTTTCAATTATTATGAGCTTGGATCACATGATGGATTGAACTTGATCACCGTAACTCTAACTTAGAGATAATTTTATTCATGGTCATTGAACTTTTGTATTTGTTGTCCAAAGATCACTTTTTTTGTTACGTAAAAAACATTCAACTTTGTGTTCATTACACAAAAGTCATTTCTCTTTCTTTTGTTACACAAAAATCATTTTACTTTGCTCTAGTTATCACAACAGTCACTTTTTTACTTGAAAAATCTATTATGCCCTTGATATTATATAAACCCTCATATTTATGTAATACCTTCTATATTATATACTACATAATATATTTTTACCTATGTATTTTATTTATAAATAAAATTACTTAATATTATTTTATTTATTATTTTTATAATATATTCGTATATTTAATTTTTTTCTAAATTTTATTTCAAGATATATTAGTAGCGTTATAAAATAACTTTTTTCAGCAATTCTTTTTTGAATTTATTTGACCGACCAGAGTTGGTCGGTAATTTCCGACCAACTTTGGTCGGTATGCCCTTCCGACCTTCAAAATACCGACCATACGTTAATGGTCGCGTTTGGACGGTTATTGGCCCTTACCGACCAACTTTGGTTGGTTTTTTGGACGGTTATTGGCTCTTACCGACCAACTTTGGTCGGTTTTTTTGGACGATTTCCCGAACTTCTGGTAGTATAATTTTCCAAATAATCAATTACCCGGGTAAATCCCCAAGAAAATATTTCCAGCTAAATTCACATGTAGAGTTACCTTCCTTCAGATTAACATATGATTTTTCATCATTTTTTTTGTTTGTTTACCTGCGAATTTTCTCACGGAAATGTACTTGCTGATTTATTTTTCTACTAATATATATTAACGTTAGTGACAAATTTAATAACGCTACTAATATATTTAAAAATTAATGTTAAGAAAAAAGTTAAATATACGAATATATTATAAAATAATATTAAGTTATTTTATTTATAAATAAAATACATAGTTAAAAATATATTATATTAGTATATAATATAGAAGGTATTACATAAATATTAAGGTTTATACAATACCAAGGGCATAATAGACTTTTCAAGTAAAAATGTGAATTTTGTGATAACTAGAGCAAAGTAAAATTGTTTTAGAATCCGATCACGTGTTTTGGGGCCTTGAAAACTTCTTTTTATCTCTCCTCGATTTGCGTGCACAGTTCGGGCGTGTATCTGGAAAGCCCTTACGTGAAAAATTTAAGAAAAGATGATTTTTGGCTTAAAAAGATGATTTTTGTTGACTTTGGTCAACATTTTGGGTAAACGGACGCTGATCCGTGTTCCGACGATCCCGGAGGGTCCATAATAAAATATGGGACCTGGGTGTATGCTCGGAATCGAATTGCGAGGTCCCTAGCCCGAGAAATGAATTTTGAAGAAAATTGATAAGACTAAAAATGTAATAATTTAAAAGATTTGATCTTGTTAGTGTCGAGCCCGTATTTTGATCTTGGGATCGGGTTGCACGCCGCAACAAGGAGTAACAAGGGTGGACATGTGGGATCGAGTTGCACACTGCAACAGGAGGAATAAGGGTGATTATTGAGGAGTAATAAGGATGGACTGGAGGGATCGGGTTGCACGCCGCAACAAGGAGTAATAAGGGTGAGTATTTATACTGTTATTGATTATATGGCGGGATCGGGATGCGCGCCGCATCATTTGTTGTTTATGTATTCTTCTCCTGGTGAGGTTCATTATTGTGATGGTGAAACTCCCTTGAGGATTGGTTATAGCTAAGTATTGGTAGAACGACTAGGTTCCGTGTTTATGTAATGCAAGTTACTGTTATATATCATTCCGCATTCCCTTTCTGTCTTAGAATAAACTGTTGCAGGTTCTATATAGATATGCCCCGGCGTATCCTCGTCACTACTTTGTCGAGGTTAGGCTCGGCACTTACCAGTAGATGGGGTCGGTTGTACTGATACTGCACTCTGCACTTTCTGTGCAGATTTTGGAGCTAGTGGCCGATCGAGAGGTTGGTTGTTGTTACTGCATTCAGGAGACCTAAGGTAGTCCTGCAGGCGTCTGCAGGCTCTGGCGTCCCCTGCTATCTTTACTTCCTTTCTGTTTTACTTTCTTCGAGACAAATGTATTTTCCTGCAAACCATTACTTGTAGTATTCGTAGAATGTTCGTGAGTTGTGACACCGGTTTCTGGTGGTATCTATTTCGGCTTTTGGTTAATAGTAATGGTAATTAGTTAAATTATGTACTTCCGCTTTTATTTTCGCTGATTTAGTTTTGTTTAATTTTAATTATAAAAGGATAAAGGAAAAAGATTAGGCTCGGCACTTACCAGTACATGGGGTCGGTTGTTTAATATTAATTATACAAGGATAAAGAAAAAAGATTAGGCTTGGCACTTACCAGTACATGGGGTCGGTTGATAAAGGATAATGTTTTGTTTAATTTTAATTATAAAAGGATAAAGGTTAGGCTCGGCACTTACCAGTATATGGGGTCGGTTGTACTGATACTGCACTCTGCACTTTCTTTGCAGATTTCGGAGCTAGTGGCTAATCGAGAGGTTGGTTGTTGTTACTGCATACAGGAGACCCAAGGTAGTCCTGCAGGCGTCCGCAGGCCCTGACATCCCCTGTTATCTTAATTTTAATTATAAAAGGATGGTAATTAGTTAAATTATTTTTTGATTATTGTCTAATGTCGTTTTAATTATCTACTTATCATTAGCTTGCTAAGAACCGAAAAACCGAACCAAACCAACAACAACCAAACCGATAGTTTGTATTTAATTTGGTTTGGTTTTGGTTTAAAATTTTAAAAACCGATTAAATTGGTTTGATTTTGGTTTCAATCAAAAACCGACCAAACAGAACCGTGAACACCCCTACTTAGAATTGATAAATACTACTCATTCAGTTTTATTTTATATGATATTATTTATTTGATGAGTCAAATAACACATTCTTTAACTACAATTGTTTTTATTCTTTTAATATTTTCAAGTATTAAAAGTTATTGTATAAGAGCTATAGATTATATATATTTTCTGATTATTTGATTCCATGTGAGATATGTAACGACTCGACAGGTCGTTTCATGAGTTATAGCTCCTTTTTTCCCCATTTATGCTTCCTTATGTGTTCCGCAGCTGTGTTTCATCGTATCGTGTTGGTTGGTTCGGATCCGGAGTGGAATGAGATACTTAGTCTCCTATTTAGAAGTTTAAGTTGGAAAAGTCAATTGGATGTTGACTTATGTGTAAACAATCTCGGATGTGAATTTTGATGGTTCGGTTAGCTCCGTTAGGTGATTTTTGACTTGGGAGTGCGTCCGGAATGTAATTTGGAGGTCTGTGGTAGAATTAGGCTTGAATTGACGAAATTAAAAATTTGGCGATTCTCAGTCGGCAGTGGAAATTTTGATATCGGGGTCAGAATGGAATTTCGGAAGTTGGAATAGGTCTGTGGCATCATTTATGACGTGTGTGCAGAATTTCAGGTCATTCGGAGGTGATTTAGTAGGTTTTGGCGTCGTTTGCGAAATTTGGAAGTTTAGAAGTTCTTAGGCTTGAATCCAAGGGTGATTTGGTGTTTTGATATTGTTTTGAGTGTTCCGAAGGTTCGACTAAGTTTTTCTTGCACTCTTGTGTGTGGCTACTCTTGGATTTATTCTTCAACCTTCAAGACTCAACTTAAGGTGGTAAGATTAAACTCTTTCGAAATCTTAGATCACTTCTAGGTATTCAAGAAAGGTGATAAGTTTAGGCTTATTGTTGTTCTTGTTATTCTAAAGGGTCGGGTGATCACGCCCAACTCTAGTCCTAAAAAGGATAAGCGGTCACTGCAAATATAATCCGGTCTAAAGGTCTGGAGTCGAATCCCACAGAGAACTAAGGCTTAGCTATAGCTGTTCACTATCACCAAGAATACAAACTTGAACAATTCCTAACTTATAGATATTAAGATTCTTGTGTTTAACTAACTAACTAACAAATTAAAATAATAATTAACACTAAAGATACTACAGGTTGGAGAAAATATTAAGGAGGTCTAGAGTTATGATTTTCCCAATTGTCGGAATCCTTCTATCTATGTTCCCTATAACTTCGCCAATGTTTTCTCTACCGATTGTGAGTACTTTGGTTGTCGTAATTCTTTCTCGAGCAACTACCATAATTTACTAGATGTATTCTCTCGAACTACACTAGCTGACATTAATTCACTGCTCACTACGATCGCACCAAGGTTTCGTTATCTCTAATCCCGCCTTTAAACCCTCCGTATTGATCTCTCACATAAGTTAGGAGTGATGTTGTTCAACAACTACCTAAATATGTATCCTTTCTCAAGCAACACATAATAAATAGACACAGTCAATCGATGGCGATTCAATCAACAACAATAAACACGTAGTTGAACAAGTAGAGAAATCCAATGGCTCAATTATATAAAAACATAACAAGAGTTTATCCTACAAAAGGTTCCATCAAAACCCTAGATAAAAAATTAGCTATTCATAATAGTATGTAAAACTACAATACTAAAAATCATAACCAACAATGAAAAATAGGAAGAGGAAGGAAAAACTTGTTGAAGAATTCTCCGCCTTGCTCCCAGTGTGTTCTTGACTCCTTAGGTCGAATCTCCGGTCTCCTTAGCCTCCTTAGGTCTAAATTATGTCAAAAGTGTGTCCCCTCCCTCAAAATATCATTTTTCCATGTATATATACCAAGTAGGGTCGGGCCCAAACAATTATGCCTTCTCCTACGCGAAAAAGGACAATTTTTTCAGGTCTGCACGGCCGTGGTCGCGGTACAGATGCGGTATTTGGCAAGTGTACTGCCTCAGCCCGCCTCAGGTCCGCGGTCTCGGTTTCAACCGCGTTTTTCACCATGTCCGTTTGGAATTTGAAAAAACGTAAAACATGAAAGTTGTAGCCCTTTGAGTTAGCTTTCCAGCCATATATTGTGGAGCCCAAATGGACTTCTGAGAAAAATGTTATCTGTATTTTACTAGACAGTGCGCAATATGCCTACTCGATTCTTCGTTTTGTTGCTCTATCATCTGTTGATCCCCGAATACGATCCTGGCTTAATTCCTTGGGCTTTTACTCAGACTTCAAAGCTCCAAATCACTTGAATTCATTCCATAGCATCTACATAGCTCGGAATAACTCCTACAAGGCATAAAACACACAATTAGTGCAAGACACTAGCGATTAAAGCTCAAACTCAATTAAAATGCAGTAAATTTGAGTGTAATAAGCGACTAAAATACGTAATTATAGCCTATCATCATCAGGTTTCACAATCTATCTCTTGTTTTTAATTCTCTACCAAAGGCGATTAGTTCTTTGTTAGCTAATTGTGTTGTTAGGATTAAACTTCAAGAATAAACTTCTTGAATTCAATAACTCTTTCTTGAATTCAATCTATCTTTAATTTTCTGTCCTTTTTTTTGTTTCTCTATTTTTCTTTTTCTTTAGTAATTCTTGAATCCCTATCGTGTTGTTATCAAATTTCTATGAATTGGGTTGCTGGACGTGCTAGCGAGTGTTGATTTCATCTGTCGCGGATTCTGTTGGAGTTAGTAAGGTAGCTGCATAGCGATCGCAGCTCTACTCTTCTCCCTCCTATCTTCCTATAGATGTTATTAGTTGTTTTTCAGATTGTCTTAGTCTTAGTATTAATTGACAGTTTTTAGTAGATGCTCATGATTAGTGACATCCTGATGTCGGACTTTTCTTTTCGCACTTTGTTATTCGGATTAGTTTTATTAATTAAATAGCTTGAAGTAATCTTTAAATTGAAATAACGGATTATTTTGGTAAAAGAGTCGGCTTGCCTAATTCCACGTTAGGCACATCACAATATGACAGTTTTGGGTCGTGACAGAAGATTAAGAACATAATGCTCAAATTGAGACAAAACAAATAGAAGGTTTGATCTTCATATTCCCAAGTCACAGTTCTTGCTCTTTTCGAAACGAAAGAAGTAGGGAATTAATTAGAAAAGTAGAACATTGATTAAATGAATAATTACGATTTCTCTGAATAGTCTAGCGACCTTTTTCTAAACCTTTTTTGTTTAAAAAAATAAAAGTGAAAAGAAGAAACACGCCCAGTGGGACTCGAACCCACAATCGCTTGATTAGAAGTCAAGCGCCTTATCCATTAGGCCATGGGCGCTTGTTGTTTACTCTAGCACTTTGTTTTTATAATATATTATTGTATGAATTTTTCAACCACCAAGAAAATCCTTTTTCTCTTCTAATTCAATCAAAATCCTAGTGCAAATAGTTCTTCTTCTATCAGCATTTAGTTTAGACCTCTTTTTTGTATGATATTTAATGTCTTGAGATATTTGACACTATCTGACTTTGTTATAAGGACATTTAAGTTGTATCAAATTTTCAAATTAGGGTGAGCGTTCGGGATAATTTGAATTGGATATGAAAATCTCGGTTTGAATTTTGATTTTCGGTTTGATCGAATTTTTGAAGTTCGATTTCGGATTAATCAGTTTCGATATTTTGACTTTGAGCCTATAAGTTGAGTTGTTTCTTCTTATTACAAAAATTAACATGCAAATAAAGTATTCATGTTAAATTGCCTAAAAAATTTTATTTTCACCGCAATCATCCAAATAAAGTATTCAAGTAATGAATCATTATCAAGAAGTGCAACAAAGACATTTATAAGCCCAGTAAAATTAGCTATTGTAAAACCATGTCCAAATAAAAAGTATTTAGACAGTGACTCAGTAATTAGCATTAAATATATGAGTTAATATCTAATGGGTACGATACTAGACTTCTTACTATTGGCATATGGATAATGAACTAATGTCTTATGGGTAGCACTAAATATAAAGTATAAAAGTTTCGGATTTTTGAATATCCAAAAACCCAAAGTACGAAATCCAACATCCAATCTGAAATCTAAAAGTTTGAAAATTAAATCGAAATCTAATTCGTAATCCGAAAATCCACATCAAAAATCCAAAAAATTCGAATATTAGTTTAGATTTTGAGTTTGTCCTAATTATACCCACACCTAATTTTCATTGATAATTCAAATTTGCATGATTATTTACTTGGAGGTGTCCTACAAGACTATGCATATTAATAAATGATAATGTACGAGAGTAGTTGGAGGCTTGGAGTATAATATGTCGTGCACGCGCGCACACACTTATATAAGGTTTTGTTTTTACATTTTTTAGGATTAATTGATTAATTGTTTGTTTTATAAAATGAAAATCA
>NW_017671234.1:61358-77042 GCF_001879085.1 Nicotiana attenuata
TATATATATATATATATATATATATATATATATATATATATATATATATATATATATATATATATATATATATATATATATATAAGTACGAATATAATGTCGGTTTACGAAAATAACCTTATAATAATAAGCATTATAACTTATAATAAAAGGATATAACCGGAATTATAGATATTAGCCTTATAATTTTATTAGTTTTTAGGACATACTACTACACGTCAGGAATCCTACATGATTACCTTTAGGAATCCTACAAGTAAATATATTTAGTAATGTAATCCTATTACTTTTGGGATATACTTGTTAAAAATTCCTATTACTAATTTTTAATAATTTAAGATTTTAAAATTAATAAAATTTTGTCTATTTAATTCTTATTAAAAATAAGTAAGAAGGTTTAGTAAAATCAATTTCATTAGAATCCTACGTATTGGCAATACATTACCACTCCATAATGTCCAATACCAAAAAAAATAAAAGTAATATTAAATGGACTGCATAAAGAGTTGAAATTGAGAAACAAATACCCCACGATAATATATTTGTATATTATATTTGAACTATTTTTTACTCAAATAATATATTTTTAATCAATTTTTCCCGTAATATTAAAAAAAATACCCAATTATTAAACAACTACTAGAATATACATGTATAAGAAAGAGAAAAAAAATAGTTAGTAAGAATCAATACCAGTAATGATTCTACAAATATAAAGATCTAAAAGTGAAATGTCATATCTATTTTTAACTCTTTGAAAATAACAGCTTGTTTGGATGGTTGTTACCTATTGTATCGTATCGTATTATTACTTTAAATATAATGTTTGTTTTGATTGTTACTTAAATTTTATTGTATCGTATTGTTAACTCCGTCATTACGTAACGATGAAATGTGCCACTTTATGTAACGACCGATTTGGTGTGGTCGCGTCGTTTCCTTGTATTTTTCTCTCAATCTCACCCTTTATTATTATTAAATAATTTTATTTTATTATTTACCCTACCTTTTTATTTACCATATCATAATTTTTCTTTGTAATATTGCAAGTTTATTCATCATATTACTAGTGCATGATACCATGAAACGATGGCAAAACGACACAATTCATCCAAACATTGTATTCATCAAACGATACAGTACAATACAATACAATATGATACGATACATTATGAAACGATATGTAACAACCATCCAAAAAAATTGCAAAATTTATAGTGGATAAAATTATAATTAAGATTAATTATTCAAACAAGAGATGAACTAATATTAAGATCTGAATCAACATAGAATAGATTATTTTTAATGTTAAAACCAAATAATTAAGTCTTTTAATTAATAATTTAGCAAGAGAATCCGATTCAATTATTTTTTTATATTCATCATATGAGTAAAGTTCTTATTCAAGTTAAAAAAAAATCTTAGGATCCATAAATGTATTCCATAAAAAGAGCGTTAGAACACAAAGTAAAAAGGTTATTATATTATTAAGAATCAAAATGTTATACAAGTGACTAAGGAAGCACAATCAAAGCTAAATTCTAATCAGGAACAAACTTTCAAGACTATATTATAAAGAGTCGACTCTGGTATAACGGGATTATTCTTTATAGATATCTCCCTAATTAAAATAATATTTCTATGTCATGCATTACTTGCAAATATCATATCAAGATGCATTATACTGTCAGCAACAATAGCAAGTGGTGCGCCAACAATGATTTTATTGTGAGGCCACCCACTTTAGATTTGATATACCAATTTAAATAACTATCACAAATATATCAAAGCAGAGAAATGGTGCTAAATTTATAAGGAAAGCAAAATTGATAATATGGGATGAAACACTTATAGCAAAGTGTCAAACGATCGAAACAATTGCTCGGAGTTCCTATTAATGAACCGTTTGGTGGAAAATTAATCGTTTGTGAGGTGATTTTTGTCAAGTACTACCAGTAGTTCCAAAATCGACAAAAGCAGAGACGGTAAAAGCTAGCTTGCCAAAGTTATACTTCTGGCCTCAAATGAAAAAGATTCATCTGACAAGAAATATAAGTAAGAACAGATCCAGTATTCAGTGTCTTCTTGCCTCGTGTCGGAAATGAAGAAGAGCATCCAATAAAAGATGATTTGGTTTTTCCTGAACACTTGGTTATCAATCCCAATGGTAATAGTAGTGCATTCAATAAGAGAAATATTTCTATCATTAGATTAAAAGGCAAGTTATGCAAATCGCATGATAGAATTAAAAAGATATCTTAGTTAGCAAAAATGAATATGTTGATCAACTAAATAAAATGTTGATTGCAAAATTTTATAACAAAAATAAAATGTTTTCAGTTATTGACTCAATAGAAAATGATACCAATAATTACTACCAAGAAGAATATTTAAATATGTTAATACCAAATGGCCTTCTACCATACATGTTTGTTGTCAAGTTTATTATTTCTTACGTATGTTAGTGTCACCGAATATATAATAAACTAAGTTAATATGGTATAGATAGAAGTTTTGACAATAACGTTATACATGCAAAAATTATGATATTGGTCAATGTGCTTCTAAGTATATATGACGACCGGGCCAGTCGTTTCATGAATTATAGCTCCGTTTCCCCTATTTCTGCTTCCTTACGTGTTCCTCAACTGTATTTCATGGTATCGTGTTAGTTGGTTCGGGTCCGGAGTGGTTTTGGTGTGAAATGAGACACTTAGTCTCTTTTGTGAAGTTTAAGTTGGAAAAGTCAACCGGATGTTGACTTATCAGTAAACGACTTCGAATTTGGATTTTCATGGTCCGGTTAGCTCCGGTAGGTAATTTTGGATTTGGGAGCGCGTCCGTAATGTGATTGGGAGGTCCGTGGTAGAATTAGGCTTGTATTGGCGAAATTGGAAATTTGGCGATTTTCGATCGGCAGTGGAAATTTTGATATCGGGGTCGGAATGAAATTTCGGAAGTTGTAATAGGTTAGTGGTGTCATTTGTGATGTGTGTGCAAAATTTGAAGTCATTTGGACGTGATTTGGTAGGTTTCGACGTCGTTTGTGAAATTTGGAAAATTTAGATGTTCTTAGGCTTAAATCCGAGGGTAATTTGGTGTTTTGATGTTTTTTGAGTGATTCAAAGGAATTGGAAGTTGCAAATATCTGGTATCTCGTGTTGGAAAGTTGCATGTCTCGGATCTTGGTAGTGCGGCCGCGGAGGGAATTTCGCGCACCGCGATGGTACTATGCGGCTGCGACTGGATTTTGCGGACCGCAGTGAGGATTGTGCGGCTGCAGTGAATTTCATGCGGACCGCGATTGTTGATATCTCAGGACCCACGGCCATGGTAGAATTTTGCAGACCGCGGTGGGGACTGTGCGGCCGCGGTGAGAAATACGCGGACCGCAGAATGGAAGTTCAGAGGGCACTATATAAGCAAGGTTTAGGATTTTATTTCACATCTTGGACTTTGGGAGCTCGGTTTGAGGTGAATTTTCGGAAGTTTTTCAAGGAAATCATCTGGGTAAGTAATTCTAACTCGATTTTGGCTAATATTCATGAATATATCATTGAATTCATCATTTGATTCATGATTTAGATGGAACTTGGGGAGAACTGGAAATGAATTTTTGGGAATTGAAAGCCCATTTGAGGTCGGATTTGAGTGAAACTAGTATGGTTAGTCTTATAATCGAATGGGTTGTCGTATTTTGGCGACTTTTGTCGGGTTTCGAGACGGGGGCCGGGGCCCAACTTTTGAGTTGACTTTTTGACTTTTGGCCTAAAGCTTAGCATTATGATTCCTTTAGCTCGTGTTGATTGTATCGAATTGTTTGTGGCTAGATTCGAGGCGTTTGGAGGCCGGTTCGAGAGGCAAGGACATCTCGGAATAGGGAATTGACCGGTTTGAGGTAAGCAATGATTGTAAATCTAGTCCTGAGGGTATGAAACCCCGGATTTCACATCGTTTTACTTCTTTGAGGTGATGCACATGCTAGGTGACGAGCGTGTGGGCGTGCACCGTTGGGGATTGTGACTTGGTCCGTCCCGTAGCAACTATAAAGTTGCGTATTTGAGTGAAAACTATATGATACTTACGTGTTTTAGAAACAACTACTATAATTGGGCTGAATGTCCTATTTGGGCCTTGTGCCAAAGCTGTTTGGACCCTTAGGGGCCTTTTCTTATTATTCTCTCACTATTTTGATTTAAGATCTATACTCAGTCATGCTATGTTTACTGATTTCATAACTCAGTCTTTATTACTCCGTTTTGATGCATAAAATGATATTTTGGGCTGAGCACCCTGTTTTTACTGATAGCCCGAGTGGCTTGAGATGTTTAGACCGAGTGAGGCCGAGGGCCTGTTTTGTGAGGATATTATGGGATCGGGCTGCGCCGCAGCATGTTGTTACTGATTTATGATTATGAGAGGCCGATGGCCTGATTGATTTATGGCACGAGGTGGCTTGCTATAATGCTTGGGCTGTAGGAGCCCCTCCGGAGTCTGCACACCCCCAGTGAGCGCGGTTACCCTAAGTGAGTGATATGATATTTTGCCCGAGGGGCTGTTCTTGATTCATGTTGTGCCCGAGGGGCCGTTTACAAGTGATGTTAGGTTTTCCTGAGGGGCTGATTATGATTCATGTTTGCCCGAGGGGCTATTCACGAGTGATGTTTTGCCCAAGGGGTTGTTTATGTTTTCATCATTTTTTTTACTCTCTGGTTCATCACTTTGTTGGAAAAACTGTTGACAGATGTTTTAAAACGGTTTAGTGAAACTGGATTTTTAAACGAGATGATTTGACTCACATACTGATTTTAAAGCATGTTGTACTTACTGAGATTTCATGGTGTGGACTTTATGTGTTTCTTACTGCTCAGTCTTTATTTACTTTTATTACTTACTGAGTTGGCGTACTCACATTACTCCCTGCACCTTGTGTGTAGATCCATGGGTTGCTGGACGTGCTAGCGATTGTTGATTTTCATCCGTCGCGGATCTGTGGAGTTAGCAAGGTAGCTGCATGGCGATCGCAGCCCTGCTCTTCTCCCTCCTTTCTTTAGATATTATTAGTTGTTTTTTCCAGACTGTATTAGTCTTAGTTTTTATCATACAGTTCTTAGTGGATGCTCATGACTAGTGACACCCCGATGTTGGACTTTTTTTCCGCATTTTGTTATTCAGATTTATCATATGACATTTTATTAATTAAATAGCTTGAAGAAATCTTTATTTTGAATTATCGGTTTGTTTTGCTAAAATAGTCGGCTTGCCTAGTTCCACGTTAGGAGCCATCACGACATAGTAGATTTGGGGTCGTGATAGTATATTCTTATCCCTGAATATAACTTTCGTCTTCCGAAATATCCTTTTAAATTTGTGTGAAAATAATTTGTAGGATGTTTATGTTTTGCAAATATAACAAATAAAGCACAAGGACAAACATCCTAAATATTCAACTATATTTACCGCAGTTTATATTCTTGCACGAACAACTGTATGTTGTACTTTCAAGAGGTATATCAAGATCGACAACAATAGTTTTGATTAAGGCAGAGCAACGAAAGTATTAGGAGGAAACATGCACATAAATATTATCCACAAAGAAGTGTTTGTTAAGATACCATCACATTAGATACTTTTAAACTATAATACACAATTATCTAACTAACATGATAAAATTGATCATTTGTGTAAGTTTAGATGATGTCCATTTATTTTAAATTCATGTATTATGCTATTATGATTATATTTCCAGCATTTAGATGATTGTTGTATTATTATAAATAAAATTTCTCTCATTAATTAAATTTTATTGTTCCTTCATATAAATAAATGTTTAAATCATCATGTGCCATTATTAACGTGCAATGCACGTTCATAGATACTAGTATATATAAATGAGAGAATAAAAGAGGTGACTTGGCACCTCTCTTAGGCCAAGAATCACATTTATCTTTTTTCTCCTCTTTTTCGCTTCTTTTCTCTCATTATTTTCTTTCAAATTCAAATTATATTAGAAATTAAAGCCCAAAAGTTTGTATTAAGGATTAATAAAGAGCAATCAGAAACGGCTTCTTAATTTTTCATGACCAAACAAATCCCCACTCCTCCATATAACTTCCTAATTAATGGTAAGAGAGTAATTAACTTTCATAATTAGAAACGACAAAAGCAATTAATACAAAGGAATATAAGTATCTCACTGTATGCTTGTGTTTGTCATTGTTGCATTGGGAGTATAGGCTACTATAACTTGCGGCGATACGCATGAAACATTATCGTGAGGGAGGGACTCAGTCATGAAGTAGTGTAGTAAGGATCAGGACACGAGAAGGTAATTGTGGAGCCTCATATTTGGCCAATTAATTCTATTATCTCCCTAAAGATTAATGCAACAATCACCTCTCCTCAGCAATGTGAGTTGCTACGTTTTGACGTTGCGGACTTTAGCAATTTGCTTGCTCAAGATTACTTTGTGTTACATATTTTTTATATTCACAATTGTGCTCATGTATTTCATTTTAAATGAAGTATCTGTTGCTTTCTTTTCTTAGTTGCCATGGTACAATAATCTATTTTCACGTTTAGTAACTAGAGCCTAGAATATGCTTTAAGTTTTACAAAAATGTTGTCATGTACTTTAAATTTACTATTGTACTATTTTAGTACTGGTTCTTTCTTTTATTTAGTTGTATAAAATGTTGATATATTGTTGTTATATGTGGCATTAAATTTCTAAATTCGGAAAACAATCTATGAGAAGATTTTGTTAAATTTATTTAGCACTGTTTATCTTTAAATTAAGTACCATTGTTAATGTAATAAGTTAAACTGGCCGAAAAAATACGGAGTATCAATATTCTTGAGACTTTAAATGTTTCACATAAAGATACCTTGTGATGACTTCTCAGTAAATTTGAATTAGTATAATAACAAAAATACCAAACACAAGTTTTTGACTGCCAACTAGAAGACAAAGATGTTTTACATTCCTCTAAATACAAAGGAAGTAGAGAACGAAGAAGATATCATAAAAATAAAAATAAAACTAAAATTTGTGTAGGATTTTCAATATTTGGTATTCTTGAAACTATTATGATATCATTAAAATATAAATGTTTTACTAAAATACATAGAGAAATAAAAAATTGTATTGAATATTTGTGTTCTATATTTTGAAAGTAATACTTTCCTAATTTTCATATAGTATTCTATACCTATATCTATGTACTATTTATGGGAAGTTGGTTGTGTGTTGCAATTTTTCTTCTGAAGTGAGTTGAGCGAAAGGTTTCTAGGCGATAAAGTGTTATTCTACCGGTGGTTCAGGATCTATGATGTGATTCTCGCACTCTTGCGTAACAACATGATTGATGCGATGAGCTGAGTGAAAATTAGGACTGAAGGGTCAAGGTTGCGGTTCAATTTTGGCAGATTTTATTACTTGGGGCGGAAGGTTGTGGGAGTTTTCCCCACGGAATGATTATGTAGGTGTGAAGTGTCAGTCATTTAAGTAGTAGAGATTGAGGTCAGGTACGGAGATTCCGGTTTGGTTATAGATCGGAGAGTTCACGTCTGAGAAATGCACTATTCCTATGGTTGAGGACTGTGGAAGTTTGTTCACTATTTGATGGTTGTTTGTAAGTGTGAATAATCAGGTCATTTTGAATCTTGAAAGGATGCTTACCTATTTGAGATGTTGGGAATCGGTGTAGAAGGGCCATTGGTAGGTCAAATATGAATGTATATTCTACACCAGATCGGATATGTTTATTCAGCACATCATTATCTATGATGAGTCTTCGGGCATGGTGGATGTTGTTCTTGTCACCATATATTTCTTGTATTACTTTTATGCTATGCGGGTTGTGAGGCGACTTTATTATTCACACGTGTGTTGTGATCCTATGTAGTCTTGTGGTGTTATGCGAGCAAAATATCTCTCGAGATGTTGGTTGTTCATTGCACCTTAGTCGTGCTTGGCCCTTTGTAGCGCATGATGATATTCATCTCCCCAGGGTTATGTTTATGCACTTGGTGTACTTGTAGTTGATATACGTGTGTGTGACCATTTTTGGCTCGATAGATATTCCCATGCAGATTATTATGTGTGGACCTGGTGGCACGTCGCCACGGGTATAATGTGTAGATCGGGTTACACACCGCAAGGGTGGAAATGTTGGGTACGATTCTTTATACTATTTTGTGTGTTTTACTTCTCCTCTGTGGAATAGATTCGCAGTATTTTGTTCAGTGGTTATATCTATCATGCGTGTTGGGTAATTCTGTACCTGAGTTTCCTTTCCTTAGTGGTCATATTTGAGTTGTGGCTTGTCAGGCGCATGGATCGTGCCGTATGAGATTTTAGATGCTGTCTGATGGGGCTTATCGGCCGAGCAGCTTGTACTGGGTGAGACGAGATTGTTGGACCTGGAATCAGTGCCATTGGATTGGTATAATGTATGTTTGGAGGGAGAATGCCAAAATACGGTAATGGTTCTTGTCGGGCGTGAGAGAACTCTACGACTTGTTGATTGGGTGAGTGGTCATGAGATCTACATGTTTCCCACATCCGTAGCAGTGTGGTGAAGGTTCCGAACAAGGTTCTAGTTGATATGAGGTTATGCACCGGTACCGAATTCAGTAATGGGCAGCTATTGTGATCGGAAATGTTCTCATGGGCTTATGAGCAATGGGTTACATCATGTGGCTACACCTTGTGGATTTATTCATGATCTGTTGCAGCTAGTTGGGGTCGACACAGTGTATATGTGAGAATCAGCTCTTGAAGAAGGCTTGGGTGATGGGAATTGGTTCTAAGGTTTATCGTCCAAGGTTGAAGGGATAATCTTCAGTCGAGATTGCGTTGACAGGCTTTTATGGATTGAGGTGACGTGGGATCACCGTGGGTACATGTATGGTAAGACTATACAGTCATTCGATGGCTCTGGAGCGACTCTTGTCACGTTCCAGGACCTTAAAAGGGGGAGAATGTAACGGCCCGACCGGTCATTATGATTATTTGTATTTTGTTTGGTGGTTCTAGGCTGCGAGTAGCTTCATGTTGTATTATGACTTGCGTGTATGGTCATTTTCGATTTTTGATCAGTTCAAATTTGATTTAGAAGAATGGTTCTCATTTTGGAAGCTTTAAGTTGGAAGAGTTGACCAAGGTTTGACTTTTGGATAAATAGACTCAGAATCGGATTTTGTATGTTCTGAAAGGTTCGTATGATGATTTTGGATTTGTACGTCTGTTCCGATTTGGTTTTGGAGGTTCCTAGAAGAATTCGACACTATCCATCGTAAGTTGGCAATTTGAAGAACTTAAGAGTTCATAAGTTTGACCAAGAGTTGACTTTGGTGTTATTAAACTCCAATTGGTGTTCCGAGACTTTAGATATGTCTATATAGTTGAATTGAACTTATAGCAAAGTTTGGAAGTAATCTGAAGTGTGTGATTCAGACACTCTTTTGAAGGAATAAAGATTTAACAACTTAAGAGAACTGTTCGGTTTGTTCCCGTGGGTATTTTGATACTTTGGATAAGTTTGAATAATGTATTTGTACTTATTAGTATGATTGGATGGGGTACCAAAGGGCTCGGGGTGTGTTTTGAATCATTGGTTGAGAAACTAGCTAAGTTAAGGATTTGGAATTTGACCATGGTCAATATTGGATCAAGATGACCTCTTTTTGGTGTTTTGAGTGCACGAGCAGGTTCGTAGCATATTTTATGATTGAAATGCATATATGATTTGTGTCTGGGAAGTTGCAAACGAGTTTTGGGTGCTAAAACTAAGATATTTTTTTATTACTGATTTTTCTAGTGTAAATAATTAGGAAAATACTTGTTATGTCCGTGGAATTTTTAGACTTCCTTCAAAACTTTAAAACATCATATCTCCTTCATTTTAAGGCCAAATTGGGTGATTCAAAAGGCTATCTTGGGTGTAATCTCGCAAGGATCATGTTGGAGTTTTCAAACTTGAATTTTGGATTCATCTAAAATCTGATTCGAGCTGGGACAGCTGCTGCATTTTAACTTATTTCAAAATTTAGTTACTTTTTCTCACAAGGTTTTGGAGCTCGAGAAGAGGCAATTTTTTAGGGAGTTTTCATCTGCTTCATTGGGTAAATATTTTTTTGACTCAAATTTTAGTTGTTATTCATGATTCCATCTTTTTTTAGCATTTAGTTTATGAATCTAAGTAAGGATATTGACTATTTTAGTTTAAAGTTTTCAAAAAGAAATTTGAGGGTTTGAACCACGATTCGGAGTTGGAATTAGATGAAATTGGTATGATTGAACTCGTATTGAATGGGTATTCGAAATTTGCGAGTTTGGTCGAGTTTCAAAGTGCGTGCTCGGGGTTGACTTTTTA
Source organism: Nicotiana attenuata (assembly GCF_001879085.1). Lineage (NCBI taxonomy): Eukaryota > Viridiplantae > Streptophyta > Magnoliopsida > Solanales > Solanaceae > Nicotiana > Nicotiana attenuata. The sequence continues at coordinate 71,738 of NW_017671234.1, forward strand.
TAATTGAACCAAGATCGTAGCTTTATCGTTTGGGCTTGTTCCTATGGTTATTGATATTATTAAGTTGTTTTGGCTAGTTCCGATTCGTTCGTAGGTTATTTCACGTGGGAATGGCTTCTTAGAATTTTGATTTAGCTTGTTGAGGTAACTATCTTGCCTAACCTTGTGTGAGGGAAAACTACACCTTAGGATTTGGTTTAATTGCATATATGTGTTTTATGTGAACGACGTGTATACGAGGTGACGAGTGTGTACACGACCGTATGTGTGACTTATGAGCGAACTTGACCCAAGGTTGCTTTTATCGCTTTATTTTTGTTTGAGAGGTCTCTGTTTTACGCGATTTCACTGTGGTTGGTTACTTGAGTTTTTGTTCCATGCTAGAGATTATGTTCTAGGGTTTTAACTCCATGATTGGTCAAGTTGGGCATTTGTGAGATTGTTGCTAATTGAGTTAGCTTTCATGATTATATGTCGAACACCCATCCGCATTTCCTTATTGAATTTTTCTTGTGCACCGTATTGGCAGATTGTGAATTTATGTCTTGGTGACAATTGTTAGCATGTTGTGTTGTTATGATTATGGCACTTGTGGACTTGTTGGGCAGATTATTCGGTTATTGGCACGAGATTTCTGCTATGTTTGTTATTGTTATTATTGATATTGCACATTTTTATTATTGATATTGCACATGTGGCGAGACAAGGCGGGCTATATATTGGGTTTGCTCATGTGGCGAGACAAGATGGGATAATTGTTAAAACACGTGTGGCAAGACAACGCGGGCATTTACTTTATTGTTGCTCACGCGGTGAGATAAGGGTGATATTTAGGGGATGATATGTGATGGTTTGGGGGCGTTTCATTGCTGATGTTTGTGTGGTAATGCAAAAAGGGGCATTCTTATCAGTGTGTATGACTTCTTTATGTGTGTCATGCATTTTTTACATGTTTTGTTCCGTTGTTCCTAACATGCTAAACTGTATTTCTGTTATTACTTGATGATTTAATTGCCAAGCTGGATTTACCTCCATGAAGTTGTCATCTCATATACTCTATCGAGTGTTTGATAGCATAACAGATTGAAGCAAAAGAAAAGTTGTTATCATGCATGACTGTGTTGATTCATGAAAAGTTCTCTTGAACATGTTAATCGACAATTGGTGCGAAATCCAGTTACTATTTGGCACGATGTCTTTACCGTGCGAAGGTGATTGATAATGTGGGCACGAGGTGCCTTATGTGTGTGGTTCTATTCGATGGCTTGTTGTTGAAACAGAGCTTTTACTTATATTAAGTTATTATCACTTGTTCTGATGAGATTACAATTATTGCCTTATGTTATTCTTCCTGTTGCCAGTTGTCACGACCCGGATTTCTCACCCTCGGGAATCGTGATGGCATACTAATGAAAGCTAGGCAAGCCAACCAACTGAATTATTTACCTTATTTCCATTTTAAATCCGTTAACAATTAAGAACCAACAGCTAATAATCACCAAAATTTAATAAGCGGAAGACTGAATTGCAAGTTTTAATAATGCTACCAATATCAATCCATAACAATCTACGCAAGACTGGTGTCACAACTTCACAGACTGTCTAAGAGTACTACAATTAAAGGTCTGAAAGAAATAATACAACACTGTCTCTGGAAATACAAGAAAGAAATAGGAATAATAGGTAGAAGGAGATGCCAAGGCCTGCGGACGCCTTCAGGACTACCTCGGGTCGCCTGATGAACGCAAAACAACAATCTCACTGCGGTTCGAAATCTACAGCACTGGGATCTGCACAAAGAGTGCAGAGTGTAGTATCAGCACAATCAACCCCATGTACTGGTAAGTGCCTAGCCTAACCTCGGCGAAGTAGTGACGAGGCTAGGACCAGACTACCAAATAAACCTGTGCAGTTAAATCATATACAGCGGAAAAATAAAAGCAGAAATGTACAGTCAAGGATGGGAGGGGGAAATCATGCTGCGGGGAAACATCAAATGATAACAGGAGGACAACAGGTAAATATAAGGAACACCACAACTCAATTATCAACAAGAATCAGAAATCAAACAAGTGCACGACATCACGCTTCGTGCTTTTACTCTCGTACTCACCATAAGAATCAATAAAAACTGCACGGCATCACCCTTCGTGCTTTTACTCTCATCATCACCATAAAATCAATAAAAACTGCACGACATCACCCTTCGTGCTTTTACTCTCATCCTCACCATAAAATCAATAAAAACTGCACGGCATCACCCTTCGTGCTTTTACTCTCATCCTCACCATAAAATCAATATAATCGGCACGAACACGGCATCACCCTTCGTGCTTTACGCTCTTCCTCACAAAATCATACACGGCATCACCCTTCGTGCTTTAACACTCTCTCACCAAAACAATGCGCGGCATCATCCTTCGTGCTTTACACTCTTCCTTACCCAAACTACAATCACAAACAATAAGGGCAAGGAAATAGATGAATCACAATAAAATCCCGGCAAGGGAACAATATCAAAACAACAACATCCCGGCAAGGGAACAATATTAGAAGCAACAACGTCCCGGCAAGGGAACAATATCATAATCCTTTTCTCCTTTTCACATTTTCTTCACAACTCGTTTCACAATTTGAGCCAATGCTCTATAAGGTTCAATTGCCAATTATACTTCCACAAATCACTTTACAACTTGAGCCAATGCTCTTCACTGTTCAAATACCAACACTCTTTCCACAAACCTTGCTCAACAATAGCAATCATCACATTAAACATGAGCAATACAAATGGAGTTACATTAATCATAACATAAGACTCACGGGCATGCTTGACACCAACGTGTAGATACTCGTCACCATGCCTATACGTCGTACTCACCAAATAACACATACCAAATAGGACACAACTCCTAATCCCTCAAGCTAAGGTTAGACCAAACACTTACCTCGATGCCATGAACACAATTCAAGCCTCAACTACCGCTTTACTTCTTGATTCCACCACCAACTCGCTTGTATCTAGCCACAAGTTACTTAACTATATCAATAAATGCTAAATGAATCAATTCTAATGCATGAAAATAAGTTTTCTAAAGTTTTTCCCAAAAAGTCAAAAATCGACCCCGGGCCCGCTTGGTCCAAACCCGAAATTCGGACCAAAACCAGATTACCCATTCACCCTCGAGCCCGGATATATAATTGGTTTTGGAATCCAACCTCAATTTGAGGTCTAAATCCTCAAATTCTTAGGTTTTACCCAAAATTCCCAATTCCACCATGAAAACCCTAGATTCTAGGATGAAATCTTGTAAAAAGAAGTTAAGGAGTAAAGAAAATGAGTTAGAAATTACTTACTAATATTTTGGAGAAGAAAGTGTCTTTGGAAAATCGACTCTTACATTTTTGGGGTTTTGAAAAATGAAAAATAACTGAAAGTCCCGTTTAAATATACCCCTCTTAGACCCTCTCCGGACCGCACAAAAAGGATTGCGGCCGCGGAGCTCCACCGCGGAGAATGTTGACTGCAATGATGTGCTTTAATATTTTGGCCATAACTTTCTCTACAGATGTACAAATTGTGATTTCTGTACCTTTCTGGAAACTAGACATAAAGGGCTACAACTTTTGTTTTTGAATCATCTCAAAACTCCATGTAGATAAAAAGATATAGGCTTCCGAAGTCAGACCAGGGAACCTGCGGATTCTTCCTCACCGTGGACCGCACAAAATTGAGTGCGGCCGCAAAGTCCCCACCGCGGACCGCACGAAATCTTTTGCGGCCGCAAAGGCCCCTCCGCGGTCGCACAAAATCATTGCGGACTGCACAGGCGGGTTCAGAGATCTGCAACTTCTCTGGACTTGCAACAACAATACTCTAAGTCTAAAACATCCCGGAACCTATCTGAAACTCACCCGAGCCCTCGGGACTCCAAACCAAATATGCATACTAACTCTAAAACATCATATGGACCTACTCGTGCGATCACATCATTAAAATAACATGTAAAACCATGAATTAAACCTCAAAACTCATTATTTTCATCAAGAACACTTAAAGTTCATAACTCTTCAACCGGAAGTCCAATTCACGTCAAATAAACTCCATTTTCACCAAATTTCACAGTTATCATTTAAATACTATAACAAGTTTGTACCGGGCTCCAGAACCAAAATACGAGCCCGATACCAATGGTTTCAAAAATTGATTTCTAAGGCTTGGGACCTCGGAATTTATTTCGGGCATACGCCCAAGTCCCATATTTTACTGCGGACCTCCCGGGATCGTCGGAACACGGATCCAGGTTCGTTTGCTAAAAAATATTGATCAAAGTCAACCATAATTAAATTTTAACTCTAGAAATTTTTATTTCTCATATTTTCACATAGAAGGCTTTTCGGATATAGGTCCGGACCACGCACGCAAATCGAGGTGAGGTAAAAGGAGGTTTTTAGGCCTCAGAACACTGAATTTGTTTCTAAAATAAGTGATGACCCCATCACAGCAGTCTTGATATTTTTGCACAGATTATTTGACTAGTAAGTGTCTTGACTTGAACCTCGTCACTACTCCACCGAGGTTAGTTATGATACTTACTGGGTTTCGAGCTTGGTGTACTCAAAATACACTCTGCACACTTTTGTGCAGATACAAGTGTTGAAGATAGCGAACCTAGGCTGTGAGAGTTTCTTGATCGTGAGGATTCAAGGTAGAGCAGTTTTGATCGTCGCAATCCCTTGGAGTCCTTTCCTTACATTTATACTGTCAATTCTCTATCCGAACAATATTGTATTTTGAGATATTTCTATGTATTCAGTTAGAGTTCGTGACTCTGTTCTATCTAGTTTTGGAATATATTGTAATTATCGTCATGTTGGCTTGTATCACCTTTATTTCCGCATTTATGTTTAATGTTGTTCAGGTTATCATGTCTTTATTATTTTAAAGACTGAAAAGTGATCCGTTTACGTAGTTTTAGAAAGTAGGTGCCATCACGACCCCTATGGTGGGATTTGGGTCGTGACATTACGTTTTAAACAGTTATGCTGTTACTAATCCTGCTTATTACGGTTTCATATCCCAGGAATCAGTTTGCTCTGCCGCTTTGTTTACGGAGTATTTGGCACGGTGTAACAATATACCCATATAATTAGCAGAAAAAACCCCTAGTAATGGATATTGGAATCAAGTAGTCAATAAATATCTATCACAATAATAACGTATATCAAACTATACATCACAATATATATATATATATATATATATATATATATATATATATATATATATATATATATATATATATTT
>NW_017671234.1:77061-169308 GCF_001879085.1 Nicotiana attenuata
TTCGTTGTATATCTAAAATGAAACGCAGCCTCAAGCTTGGAAATTGGATTCCCCTGAATCACAAATCTTTCTTTTTGTGGAAAAAGTGAAAATCTTTCTTCGAATAATCAAACATCTTATTTTCTCTTTTTTAGTTTAAAAGATAGGAATATGTTTGTAAGTTCTTAAACATTACGTATTAGTACACACAAGTAAAAAACAAATTTAAACGGATGATTGCGATGAGCTTGATCTGATGATTGATTCAACTTGATGAAAGTAGCCACTAACTTGTCGTGTATAGGAAATGGTATAAATTAATTAGTTAAATTGTATAACATCGATCAAATAATAACTATGTGACAGAGTAGGGCATTCTTTTGAAAGACCAAACCAAGAAGTCATTCTAAGTTGACTTTAGGCTTTTGGACAATATTTTATATTAAAACTGTATTTAAAAATTAAAGTGTGTTTAAACATAAATTCACTTGAAAAGGAAAGTGAAGATTTGCAACTAAAAAGTACTCCTATTTCATTTCATGAAATATTTCTTAAATAAACCTTATAACATTTTGCTACTACCTTAAATAATGAAGTTCAATACGCAAAATACTGATAGGCATTTTTTTATCAAAAAAATAAAAATAAAAATAAAAATTAGATCATTTCTCAATTTGTGCGTATTATCCTTGGGTAGGCGCCATGCTAATCTTATCGATCTAATTTTATCAAATGTGCCCAAAGGGACTACTGATAGGCAATTCAGTGTTCATAAATAATGAAATATCATTTTTTGGTGGAATGAAAAAGTTATAAAGATATGATATTACTATTAATTGAAATGATTCGGATTCCTAATGATTTGGAGTTTGAAGCAGACCCATTGACCTTTTCCTCGGAAAGTCACTAGTTAAATAATGAGAGAAAATATTTTGGCCATACATGTATTTACTTTTGTTTCAGTAATTGATGATTGTAATTCAACACATTATCATTAATCTATAGCCGACCAAATGTTCGAACTTTGGCTTTATTGATCAGATTCAAAAGCCTATCATTTCTAAAATTTGTTTGAGAATTGGTAATATTTCTCAAAAAGAATAATTTACTCAACACATATTTTTTGAAAAATATCTCTGAAGTTTGTTGCAACGTCGTCGAAAATATTTTTTCAGAAACTTTTGAACATCGTCATATAAACGAGTGGTGTCCTAATGAATTTTTTCAGTATTATAGCAAACCGATGATGATGTATAAGCGGTAGTTAAAACATTAGTATGAAGTTAAAAGTTAAAATTACTATAAAGGAAAATGACTTCAATTCAAAAGACGATGAAGTCATTTTCCTGCTTTCGATAGAAAATATTTTTATTGAAGAAGATTTCCCGCAACGAAAACACCAATAAGTATATTTCTGAAATTATTTTTGCTTACAGACAAAAAACACCTAAAATTAACCCAATAAAAAATTATTTCTTTTTAATTTGTAGGACAATATAGAAAAAAAAATCTCAGTGTACTAAGCTCATTTCCCGTTATGCGCGGGGTCCGGAAAATTATAGGCCGGACCACAAGAGAAGGACAACATAAATATTTAGGCCACATTTATTTCTACATTTGATCGAACTCCAAAGGGTTAATCAGTTATCATCAGGACAAGGCGAAATTGGTGGTGTAATCCGTGACTCATCTGGTACTTGGATTATGGGTTTTGCCGGTTACCATTTCTCTCACGGGAGTGTGGAATCGGAACTATTTGCACTTTGAAATGGGTTGAAATTAGCTTTTATACATGGATACAAACCAATAGAAGTGAACTTAGATGCCCAGACTATAATTAATATCCTACAGACATCGCATCCTCTATTATATACTAACACCATTAATGATTGTAGGTTTCTACTAGCACAATTGGATGATCCACCTATAGTTTTGTGATGACCCAAAGGGACATCTTTTGTTTTCTAATTCGATTCCGCATTTTGAGGTCTTAAAAACCTCCATTTATTTCTTCTCGATTTGCGAGCGCAGTCCGGGCGTGTATCCGGAAAGCTTTTATGTGAAAAATTTAAGAAAAGATATCTTTTGGCTTAAAAGGATGATTTTAATTGACTTCGGTCAATATTTTGGGTAAACGTACCCGGACACGTATTCTGACAGCCCCGGAGGGTCCGTACTAAAATATGGAACCTGGGCGTATGCCCGGAATTGAATTCCGAGGTCCCTAGCCCGAGAAATAAATTTTTGAAGGAAATTGTTGACTGAAAATGTAATAATTTTTGGAAATTTGATTAATGTTTGATATTGTAAGTATCGGGCCCGTATTTTAGTTCCGGAGTGCGGTACAAGTCCGTTATATATTTAAACCTTATCTGTGAAATTTGGTAGAAAACGGAAGTGATTTGACGTGATTCCGACCATTGGTTGAGAAAATAGGAAGTTTGAAACCATCTTGAAAATTTCATGAGTTTTGGTGTTGAATTCATAGTTCTAGATGTTATTTTCGTGATTGACCGCGCAAGCAAGTTCGTATGATGTTATAAGACTTGTGTGCATGTTTGGTTTGGAGCCCCGAGGGCTCGAGTGAGTTTTGGATAGGCTACGGAGTGTTTTGAGCCTTAAGGAAATCTTCTGGTATGTTGCAGATCTACAGACTTCGCAAATGCAAAGTTTGCGACGCAAATGCGAGCATCGCATTTGCGATGTTTCTTCGCATTTGCGATCAGAGGGCTGGGAAGGGGACCTTCGCATTTGCGAAGTTCATTGTCGCAATTGCGACTTGAACAGTGGTCGCATTTGCGAACAATTGTTCGCATTTGCGAAGACAGCAGGCCGGACAAAGCTTCGCATTTGCGAAGCATTGGTTGCATTTGCGAGTTCGCATTTGCGAACCTGTGATCGCAAATGTGATACTTGCAACTGTTCAAAACATAACTTAGACAGGATTTTCAACTCATTTCTCATATTTTCAAACCCTAAGCTTCAAGAGGCGATTTTCTAAAGAGTAGTTCTTCCCCAAATCATAGGTAAATGATTCTTAACTTATTTCTTTCAATCTATTCCAACTTTTTACAAGATTTCATCACAAAATCTAGGATTTTTCATGGGGAAATTGGGTGTTTTGGGTAGAATTTAGGAATTTCAAAATTTGGGGATTTGGACCTCAATTTGAGTTCGGCTTCCAAAACCAATTGTATATCCAGGCCCGGGGGTGAATGGGTAATCGAGTTTTGGTCCGAATTTTGAGTTTTGACCAAGCGGGCCCGGGGTCAATTTTTGACTTTTTGGGGAAAATATTGGAAAATCTATAATTTTGCATTGGACTTGGTTTCTTTAGTGTTTATAGATGTAATAAAGTTAAATATGGCTAGATACGAGTGAATTGGTGGTGGAATCGAGAGGTAAAACGGTGGTTGAGCTGTGAATTACCCATTGGCTTGAGGTAAGTGTTTGGTCTAACCTTGACTTGAGGGATTAGGGATCCCCGACTTGCTTGCTATATGAAATACCATGTGTGTGGCGTATAGGTGTGGTGAGGAGCACCTATGCATCACCAAATTACTTTTTTAGCCTGTTCCCTTGCCCCGTTTCCCTATATTTTGCTCTCCTGCTTTACTTGCTACTTGCTTATTGATGCTTCCATGTCTAATTGCTTCTTGTTTAATGTCGTTTCTCTATTGGTGTTGTTAATTGTTCCTTTGTTCCATTATATTACACTGTTGGTTTATGTTGCTTTATGTTGGCTTATTGGTGCTTCACGGTACACATTGGTTGGTCTCGCTGTGTAGTTTTAGCGGGTGAACTTTCATAATTGCTATGATATTTCCTTGTGTCGGTTGGAGGTATAAGTGTTGTGGAGGATGTGAGTTAACTTGTGAAACACTTGTCTCTATGTTGTGATTGGTGCTGATATGTATATTGGGATCGGGTTGCATGCCGCTACAAGAGGAATAAGGGTGAATGTGATTGTCTGGTGGGATCGGGTTGCACGCCGCAACAAGGAGAAAAGGGTGGACATGTGGGATCGGGTTGCATGCCGTAACACGAGGAATAAGGGTGATATGTTGAGGAGTAATAAGGGTGGACTGGTGGGATTGGGTTGCACGCCGCAACAAGGAGTAATAAGGGTGAATGATTATACTGTTATTGATTATATGGTGGGGTCGGGATGCGCGCCGCATCAATTGTTGTTCATGTATTTATATTCTGCTGAGGTTCATTGTTGTAGTGTTGAAACTCCGCTAAGGATAGGTTATAGCTGAGTAATGGTAGAATGACCAGTTCCCGTACTTATTTAATGTAGTTACTGCTTTATTTCATTCCGTATTTCCTTTCTGTTTAGTATAAACATTTACAAGCTGTATATATCGTTATGCCCTACCGTAGCCTCGTCACTACTTTGTCGAGGTTAGGCTCGGCACTTACCAGTACATGGGGTCGGTTGTACTGATACTGCACTCTGCACTTTGTGTGCAGATTTCGGGGCTAGTGGCTGATCGAGAGCTTGGTTGCTTTCGCTGCATTCAGGAGATCCAAGGTAGTCCTGCAGGCATCCGCAGGCCCTGGCGTCCCCTTCTTTCTTTACTGCATTCTGTTTTTCTTTTCTCCGAGACAGATGTATATTTTTCTTTCAAACCAATACTTGTAGGATTCGTAGACTGTTCGTGAGTTGTGACACCAGATTTTGGGTGGCATTTATTTTGGCATTCGTCATTTATATAGAGTAATTAGTTAAATCATGTACTTTCGCTTTTATTTCTCTGATTTAGTTCTTGTTAAATTTTAATTATAAAAATGATAAAGGAAAATGGTGTAATATCCTGTAACGTTGGCTTGCCTAGCGAGTGCAATGTTAGGCGCCATCACGGTCCCGAAGATGGGAAAGTCGGGTCGTGACAAGTTAGTATCAGAGCACTAGGTTGCCTAGGTCTCACGATTCACGAACAAGCTTGGTAGAGTCTGAGGGATCGGTTTTGAGACGTATGTGCTTATCCATCAGAGGCTACAGATTTAGGAACAATTTCACTTTTATTCATCTCTGTCGTGGGGTTTGATCTCTCAATGCTAATTGAACTACTACTCTGTTCTTTCGCAGATGGCGAGAACACGTACCGCTTCATCAGCTGATCAGCAGCCCGATCCCCTAGTGGCAGCTCCTACGAGGGGCAGAGGACGAGGCTGAGGCCATGGAAGGGACAGGGCTCAGCCCAGAGCTCGAGCAGTAGCACCAGCGGCGGAGCCTCGGGTTGAGTTTGATGACGAGGTTCTGGCCCAGACCGTTCCAGTGGGTCCACCTCAGGTTTCAGAGGGGTTCATCGCTACCCCGGTGCTTCAGGATGCTTTGGTCTGTCTAATGGGCCTTATGGAGAGTGTTACTCAGGCAGGCATACTTCCAGTAGCACCAGCCGTCTCTCGGGCTGGGGGAGGAGCACAGACTCCCGCTACTCACACTCCGGAGCAGATGGCTCCCCGTTTCAGACTCCAACAGCTCAGCCAGTTGGGGTAGTCTCGCCGGGTGTTGTAGCACAGACCGATGATGGATCAGCTATGTCTTCGGATGCTTTGTGGAGGTTGGACAGGTTCACCAAGATTTTCACTACTACCTATAGCGGTACATCTTGAGAGGATCCCAGGACTACTTGGATAGTTTCCATGAGGTTTTACGGAACATGGGGATAGTGGAGACCAATGGGTCGACTTTGCTGCTTTTCGTCTGTCAGGTTCCGCCAAGAAATGGTTGAGAGATTATTGTTTGGCCAGACCAGCGGGGTCACCAGCTCTCACTTGGGACCAGTTCTCGCAGCTATTCTTGGAGAAGTATCTTCCTATCACTCAGAGAGAGGACTATCAGAGGCAGTTTGAGCGCCTTCAACAGGTTTATGACTGTCACTCAGTACGAGACCAGATTTGTGGACTTAGCCCGTCATGCTCTTCTTATACTTCCCACTGAGAGAGAGAGGGTGAGGAGGTTTATTGAGGGACTTGCTCAGCTTATCAGATTGCAAATGGCTAAGGAGATAGGGAGTGAGATTTTTTTCCAGGATGCAGCAAATGTGGCCAGATGAGTTGAGATGGTTTTAGCTCAGGGTAGTGGTCAGGGGTCTGACAAGAGGCCTCGTTACTCCAGTGGATTTAGTGGGACCTCATCTGGAGGTCGAGGTACTTTTGGTAGAGGCCATCATCCCAGTCCGTTTCATTCAGCGCTTCAGGCATCCCATGGAGCATTAGGGAGTCGTGGTCCTTATGTACCTCCTTCAGAGCACCTCCTCTTCTGAGTTATTATCGTAGTCAGCCGGCCCGTCAGGTTCAGTCTCAATTTCCATAGCAGTATCAGATGGATGTTTTGAGTGTGGTGAGTATGGGCATATCCGGAGGACTTGTCCGAGATTAGTGGGTGTTCAGTCGCAACAGCAGAGTTTTCGTGCCATGATTCTAGCACCGCCTGCCCAGCCAGCTAGAGGTAGGGGTCAGGGAGCCATAGGTAGGGGTCAGCCCGCTAGAGGTGGAGGTCAGGCCGTTAGATGTAGAGTCCAGGCCGCTAGAGGTAGAGGTCAGCCAGCAGGAGGTCGTCCCAGGGATGTGGTTCAGGGTGGTGGGGCCTAGCCCCGATGTTATGCTATTCTAGCTAGGGCTGAGGCTGAGTCCTCCGATGCAGTTATCACAGGTACGGTTTCAGTTTGCAGTAGGGATGCTTCAGTTCTATTTTATCCAGGGTCTACATACTCCTATGTGTCATCTTATTTCGCTCCATATTTGGTTGTGCCTCGTGATTCTGGAGTGCTCTCGTGTATGTGTCCATGCCAGTAGGGGATTCTATTATTGTAGACCGTGTCTATCGTTCGTGTGTGGTTGTTATTGGGGGTCTTGAGACTAGTGCAGATCTCCTACTTCTCGATATGGTGGATTTCAATGTCATTTTGGGGATGGATTGATTATCACCTTACCATGCTATATTGGACTGTCATGCCAAGATCGTGACCTTAGCTTTGCCAGTGTTGCCTCGATTAGAGTGGAGAGGGACTCCTGGTCATTCTATCAGCAGGGTTATTTCTTATATGAAGGCTCGGTGTATGGTTAAAAAGGGATGTTTAGCTTATTTGGCTAATGTTCGCGATTCTAGTGCTGAGATTCCTTCTATGGATTCTGTACCAGTTGTTCGGGAGTTTCCAGAGGTATTTCCTGCAGACCTGCCGGGGATGCCACTCGACAGGGATATTGACTTTTGCATTGATTTGGCTCTGGGCACTCAGCCCATTTCTATTCCTCTGTATCGCATGGCTCTACCAGAGTTGAAAGAATTGAAAGAACAGTTGCAAGATTTGCTTGATAAGGGCTTTATTAGACCTAGTGTCTCGCCCTGGGGTGCGCCGGTGTTGTTTGTTAAGAAGAAAGATGGATCGATGAGGATGTGTATAGATTATCGGCAATTGAACAAAGTTACCAACAAGAACAAGTATCCATTGCCAAGGATTGATGATTTGTTTGGTTAGCTTCAGGGTGCCAAGGTATTTTCGAAGATTGATTTGAGATCTGGCTACCATCAGTTGAGGATTAGGGCATCTGATGTCCCTAAGACAGCTTTCCGCACTCGGTACGGGCATTATGAGTTTCTAGTGATGTCATTTTGGTTGACAAACGCCCCGGCAACATTTATGGATTTGATGAACCGGGTGTTCAAGCCCTATCTGGATTCCTTCGTGATTGTTTTCATTGATGATATTTTGATCTACTCCCGCAGCCGAGAGGAGCATGAGCAACACCTTCGAGTCGTTTTTCAGACTCTGAAAGACAGCCAGTTATATGCTAAGTTTTCGAAATGCGAGTTTTGGTTGAGTTCAGTTGCTTTCATGGGTCATGTTGTATCAGCAGAGGGTATTCAGGTGGATCCTAAGAAGATTGAGGCAATCAAGGACTGGCCTAGACCCATATCAGCTATAGAGATCCGGAGTTTCTTGGGTTTGGCGGGTTATTACCGTCGGTTTGTGGAGGGGTTTTCGTCCATAGCATCCCCGATGACCGGTTGACCCAGAAGGGTGCCCCGTTCAGGTGGTCGGACGAGTGTGAGGCGAGCTTTCAGAAGCTCAAGACAGCTTTGACTTCGGCGCCGGTGTTGGTGTTGCCCACAAGCTCAGGGCCATATACAATATATTGTGACGCATCTTGTATTGGACTTGGTGCGGTGTTGATGCAGAATGGAAAGGTTATTGCATATGCTTCATGGTAGTTGAAGATTCATGAGAAGAATTATCCAATTCATGATTTGGAGCTAGCAGCCATTGTTCACGCGCTGAAGATTTGGAGGCATTATCTATATGGTGTGTCGTGTGAGGTGTTCACGGATCATAAGAGTTTGCAGTATCTGTTCAAGCAGAAGGAGCTCAATTTGAGGCAGAGAAGGTGGTTGGAGCTATTGAAAGACTATGATATCACCATCTTGTATCATCCCGGGAAGGCCAATGTGGTGGCCGATGCTTTGAGTAGGAAGTCGGCTAGTATGGGTAGCCTTGCATATATTCCAGTCGGTGAGAAATCGCTTGCTTTGGATGTTCAAGCTTTGGCCAATCAATTCGTAAGGTTGGATGTTTCTGAGCCCAACCGTGTTTTAGCTTGTACAGTCGCTCGGTCTTCATTATTTGAGCGTATCAAAGATCGACAGTATGATGATCCTCCTTTGCTTGTCCTTAGGGACACAGTGCGGCATGGAGGTGCCAACCAAGTTACAGTAGGAGATGACGGAGTTATGAGGATGCAGGGTCGAGTTTGTGTGCCTAATGTAGGGCTGGGCATATATCGGGTAAAACCGATAACCCAAACCGTTAATTGTTTATTGGGTTATCGATATCGGGTTATTGGGTTAACGGTTCGATAACGGTTTAGAACTTTTTCACTATTGGATTATCGGTTCGGGCCTCGATTTGTCAATTTTGTTAATGGGTTAACCGATAACCCAATAAGAATTAATAAAATTACAACTTTACCCTTAAGTATATACATATGCTAGGGCTTCAGTTCATTCTCTCCTATTCTTTCTCAGCCGTAATCTTCAATTACTTCATCTTCATTCTTCATAGACCTTACTAGTTACTCCTAGCATCTTCATATTTGTATTTTTGACTATTAATGATTCTTTATTTTTTTATTTTCGTTTCTTAATTTTGTGAGCTCACGTTGTGCAGCCTATACCCACCAATTTCTCTTCGCACTTATCTATTCTCAATCGACAATCTTCGTCAGTTTCTTGAACATTATTCTTCTATGCAGTACGCTGAGCTTTGACAACAAGACAACATGTATTATTATTAATGTATTTGGACAACTGTTGTTGAAGAATTAGTACTATTCCAGTTGTGGCCACTGGACAGGACACAGAAATGGGTAGTATACTATATGTGAATTCTTCCCTTGTTTGCTTAACTCCAATGAATTGTCTTCTCTTTTTGCTTAACTATATATTGAGTTATCTTATCGGGTAAACCGATAACCGAACCGATAATGATTGATAACCGATTAACCGATAACCGATAATTGATATCTTATCGGTTCGGTTGTCGGTTTATCAAATTTGTAAACCGATAACCGATATGCTAAACCGATAATATTCATAACCGAACCGAACCGACCAATGCCCACCCCTAACCTAATGTGGATGGACTTCGTGAGTTGATTCTAGATGAGGCCCACAGTTCCCGGTATTCTATTCATCCGGGCGCCGCCAAGATGTTTCAGGATTTGCGGCAGCATTACTGGTGGAGAAGGATGAAGCAGGATATTGTTACATATGTAGCTCGGTGTTTGAATTGTCAGCAGGTAAAGTACGAGCATTAGAGACCTAGTGGTTTGCTTCAGAAGATTGAGATTCCTGAGTGAAATTGGGAGCGTATCACTATGGACTTCGTCGTTGGACTCCCACGGACTCAGAGGAAGTTTGATACAGTATGGGTTGTCGATAGGCTGACCAAGTCAGCGCATTTCATTCCTATGGGAGTTTCCTATTCTTCGGAGCGATTGGCTGATATCTATATCCGGGAGATCGTTCGTCTTCATGGTGTGCCCGTGTCTATCTTTTCTGATCGAGGTACGCGGTTTACCTCGCATTTTTGGAGGGCAGTGCAGCGTGAGTTGGGTACACGGGTCGAGTTAAGCACATCAATTCATCCTCAAATGGACGGACAGTCCGAGCGTACTATTTAGATTTTGGAGGATATGCTCCTCGCCTGTGTTATTGACTTTGGAGGTTCTTGGGATCAGTTCTTGCCGTTAGCGGAGTTTGCCTACGACAACATCTGTCAGTCGAGCATCCAGATAGTTCCTTATGAGGCATTATATGGTAGACGGTGTCGATCGCCAGTTGGGTGGTTTGAGCCGGGAGAGGCTCAGTTGCTGGGTACAGATCTAGTGCAGGATGCCTTGGATAAGGTTAAGATCATTCAAGATAGACTTCGTTCAGCTCAGTCCAAGCAAAAGAGTTATGCCGACCGTAAGGTTCGTGATGTGGCTTTCATGGTCGGAGAGCGAGTGTTGCTTCGAGTGTCGCCCATGAAGGGCGTGATGAGATTTGGAAAGAAGGGCAAAATAAGCCCTAGGTTCATCGGATCTTTTGAGATCCTTGATCGAGCGGGAGAGGTGGCTTACAGACTTGCATTGCCGCCAGGTTTATCAGCTGTGCATCTAGTGTTTCATGTGTCTATGCTTCAGAAGTATCACAGCGATCCATCCTACGTGTTATACTTCAGCACTGTCCAGTTAGACAAGGATTCGACCTACGAGGAGGAGCCGGTAGCTATTCTAGACCAGCAGGTTCGACAGTTGAGATCGAAGAGATACCCTTCGGTTCGTGTGCAGTGGAGAGGTCAGCCTGTTGAGGCAGCTACCTGGGAGTCCGAGTCCAATATGCGGAGCAGATACCCCCATCTTTTCACCGACTCAGGTACTTTTCTATGTCCGTTTGAGGACGAACGGTTATTTTAGAGGTGGAAAATGTGATGACCCAAAGGGTCATCTTTTGTTTTAGAATCCGATTCCGCATTTTGAGGCCTTAAAAATCTCCATTTATTTCTTCTCGATTTGCGTGCGCAGTCTGGGCACGTATCCGGAAAGATTTTATGTCAAAAATTTAAGAAAAGATGATTTTTGGCTTAAAAAGATAATTTTAGTTGACTTCGGTCAACATTTTGGGTAAACAGACCCGGACCCGTGTTCTAACGGCCCAGGAAGGTCCGTAGTAAAATATGGGACTTGGGCGTATGCCCGAAATTGAATTCCGAGGTCCCTAGCCCGAGAAATGAATTTTTGAAGAAAATTGTTAACTGAAAATGTAATGGTTTTTGGAAATTTGATTAATGTTTGATAGTGTTGGTATCGGCCCGTATTTTGGTTCCGGAGCCCGGTACAGGTCCGTTATAATATTTAAACCTTATCAGTGAAATTTGGTGGAAAACGGAAGTGATTTGACGTGATTCGGACCATTGGTTGAGAAAATAGGAAGTTTGAAACCATCTTGAAAATTTCATGAGTTCTGGTATTGAATTTATAGTTCTAGATGTTATTTTGGCGATTAGGTTGCGTGAGCAAGTTCGTATGATATTTTAAGACTTGTGTGCATGTTTGGTTTGGAGCCCCGAGGGTTCGGGTGAGTTTTAGATAGGCTACGGAGTGTTTTGAGCCTTAAGGAAATATTCGGGTATGTTGCAGATCTACAGACTTCGCATTTGCGAAGTCTGAGCATCGCATTTGCGATGTTTCTTCGCATTTGCGATCAGAGGGCTGGGAAGGGGACCTTCACAATTGAGAAGTTCATTATCGCAATTGCGACTTGAATAGCGGCTGCATTTGCGAACAATTGTTCGCATTTGCGAAGACAGCAGGCCAGGCCAAGCTTCACATTTGCAAAGCATTGGTCGTATTTGCGAGTTCGCATTTGCGAACCTGTGATCGCAAATGCGATACCTGCAACTATTCAAAGCATAACTTAGACGGGATTCTCAACTCATTTCTCAAATTTCCAAACCCTAAGCTTCAAGAGGCGATTTTCTAAAGAGTAGTTCTTCCCCAAATCATAGGTAAATGATTCTTAACTTATTTCTTTCAATATGTTCCAACTTTTTACAAGATTTCATCACAAAATCTAGTGTTTTTCATGGGAAAATTGGGTGTTTTGGGTAGAATTTAGGAATTTCAAAACTTGGGGATTTTGACCTCAATTTGAGGTCGGATTCCAAAACCAATTGTATATCCGGGCACGGGGGTGAATGGATAATCGGGTTTTGGTCCGAATTTCAAGTTTTGACCAAGCGGGTCCAGGGTCGATTTTTGACTATTGGGGAAAACTCTTGGGAAATCTATAGTTTTGCATTGGACTTGGTTTCTTTAGCGTTTATTGATGTTATAAAGTTAAATATGGCTAGATACGAGTGAATTGGTGGTGGAATCGAGAGGTAAAGCGGTGGTTGAGCTGTGAATTACCCGTTGGCTTGAGGTAAGTGTTTGGTCTAACCTTGACTTGAGGGATTAGGGATCCCCGACTTACTTGCTATGTGAATACCATGTGTGTGGCGTATAGGTGTGGTGACGAGCACCTAGCATCACCAAATTACTTGTTTAGCCTGTTCCCTTGCCCCGTTTCCCTATATTTTGCTCCCATGTTTTACTTACTACTTGCTTATTGATGCTACCATGTCTAATTGCTTCTTGTTTAATGTCGTTTCTCTATTGGAGTTGTTAATTGTTCCTTTGTTCCATTATATTACACTGTTGGTTTATGTTGGCTTATTGGTGCTTCACGGTACACAATGGTTGGTCTCGATGTGTAGTTTTAACGGGTGAACTTTCATAATTGCTATGATATTTCCTTGTGTCGGTTGGAGGTATAAATGTTGTGGAGGATGTGAGTTAACTTGTGAAACACTTGTCTCTATGTTGTGATTGGTGCTGATATGTATATTGGGATCAGGTTTCATGCTGCAACAGGAGGAATAAGGGTGAATGTGATTGCTTGGTAGGATCGGGTTGCACGCCTCAACAAGGAGCAATAAGGGTGGACTGGTGGGATCGGGTTGCACGCCGCAACAAGAGGAATAAGGGTGATATGTTGAGGAGTAATAAGGGTGGACTGGTGGGATCGGGTTGCACGCCGCAACAAGGAGTAATAAGGGTGAATGAATATACTGTTATTGATTATATGGTGGGGTCGGGATGCGCGCCGCATCAATTGTTGTTCATGTATTTATATTCTGCTGAGGTTCATTATTGTGGTGTTGAAACTCCCCTAAGGATTGGTTCTAGCTGAGTAATGGTAGAACGACCGATTCCCGTACTTATTCAATGCCAGTTACTGCTTTATTTCATTCCGTATTTCCTTTCTGTTTAGTATAAACTGTTGCAGGTTGTATATGTTGTTATGCCTCGCCGTAGCCTTGTCACTACTTGCAAAGTTTGGCAGCCAAATGGAGAGCACTGCAGGAATCATTATATATACACAACCACCATGTTTTGTTACAACAACACCGGAAGATGATCGCACAGGCAAGCTTTTTGTCAGAAGAGTGGCTCTACCAACTCTCTTCCACCTTCAGACCGTTTGCAAACACTTCTTGTACATCCTCTATGTAATATTACTAATATAGGCCCTACTAGAAGTAGTTTTACCCCGATGCCCCTTTTTGTTACGACCCATCGCGATGTCCCCCAGGACAATGAATAGGTTGACTACACCTACTTGTACTACTACTACTTTGTTTTAATAGAATGTTATCCTTTGCACCAAAAAGAAAAAATGGAAGCTACTCAGCTAGTCTTTCCTACGTTTTTGGTCGACTTGTATTTTGACTTGTTCTATATGATACAATTCCACTTTCTAAAAGGAAAAAAAGCTATGTCCTATGCAATTCGATTCTTACATTAAAAATTAAGAGAGAAAAAACAATCACTACTTATGTAAAAAGAGGTATCTAGACCTGTTTTGTATTAAAATAGTAAAATATCTTCAAATTTATGTATACTTTTATAAGATTTTACCATGGCATTAATAATTTTGCCAAAAGAAAACGAAACATCTAAATTAAGGCGGAGGGAATTTATCAGCAAAAAGACTAGTTTAGCAACGAGTTAAGAAGAAATAGCTCGAAGGATAGCTAGTAACTTGGTATGTCTAATTAGTAATTTTTCTAGGACTGAAAGGTAATTAGAACCATTTGATAGCACAACAGTTTGTCGATATAATAGTTTCGTGAAGGAACAGTCTTTAGAAAATTTATTAAAATACTTTGTTAAAATGGTAAACATTATTTCCTAAAACACTTACAAAGATTACCTCCATAAACTATCATTTACACATTAACTTCAGTAGTCAAGTTTTACATAAAATGGTAAACATTATTTCCTAAAACACTTACAAAGATTACCTCCTAAACTATCTTTTGCACATGAACATTGTTTGTTCATAGATTAATGATCTATTTTTGAAATAAATTTGAAATTATTTTTCAAGTTCCCAAAATCTCTAGTTTAGGGTAGTTTTTGGGTGAAACTTGTTCTCCCACTCACAAAACTTCAAATTTTTTTCAAATAAAATGCATGTCCAAACATAATTTCAACTTCCAAAAGTTATTTTTCAAAACTATTTCAAAAATTATTTTTTCAAGTTTCAACCAAATCTATGTCCAAACGCTAGCTTAAAGCACTGAAGTTGGACATTTGAAATGTATGTATTTTACGACAGTTTAATCGTATTAAACTTCCAAAAAGGCCCTTAGAATAGTTCCAACTTTCAACTTACAATTAAACTTATCCAAGACATAAATAGTATGTTTTCATAATTGCTTATCATTTTGCTTTACATTTTTTCTAATGGCGGACAATTATGTACCTGGACGTGTTCTTCTAATAAACAAAAGTTGTTAAAAAGCAAATAAATTACGTCTCAACACAATAATACATAGAAAATGCAAGAATTATTTTGTATCAAATATATACAGTTTTTAATATAATGAACCAAATATAAACAATTTAAAACGTGTTCAGAATGCAAGATGGTGTTTTCGTCACATATTATAATACATGCATTTTAATCTTCATCTTATCATGCATAAATTAATACATAATTTTTGTATAAATTATACAAAATTTATAGGGGCAACGAAAAAGCAACCGAACTATGTATTTTAATGATGAACTCCATACAAGTATTACAATATTTTATGAATCAAGCTAAACGATATAGTCCCTTCGGGGACATCCGATTTAAAAAAAAAAAAAAAAAAAAGCTAAACGATATATAAAAATTAAACCTTATCAGACAGAGGAGAAGCACACAGCCCTCAATCTCATCCAAATTAAATGTTGAGTCCAACATTCTCCTTAAATTAATCGAAGTGGTCCTAGTTGGAAGCATGTAATAATTCACATACAGACAAATAAACTAGGTATGGAAAGTCGGGGCCAATATTTATTGGCAAGTCCACAAACATAATTCTCTTCCTTCAATAATCTTGGCTAGTGTACCTTGATTTTCACTTGATAATAATGCACAACTTTATGACATATTCAATTGGATTTTAAGCATTGCTCAATTGTTATAAACAAACTTTTTTAAATGTAAATAACAAGTATAAGATTTGAAAATGAGGTGGGCAAAATAGTAGAGCGGGATGTGCACTATGAGTGGAAACTTGTACTCTGTGAGAAATGTAAGAATTCTGGACATGAAATTGTAGAATGCAGAAAGTATATACAGGAAGAAAAAGAGAAGAAAGAACAACAACAAGCGATCAATACACAAAGGGTGGAAGAGAAGCAGGAAGGAAGAAAGGAAGCACAAAAGGAGGTAATAGAGCAGGTAATAGAGCAGAAAGGGATAGAAATGCAGCTCAAGGAAACAAGGGTAGAAAATAAAAAGGTGGAGAAGGGCTGGAATCAGAACTATAATCAGGGATACAGGGTAGGAAAGTATGTGAGGAAGAATGTAGTGGTACAAGACATACCTCTGAAAATAGATACTGCGTTTGCTACTTTAGGACAACAGTGTAGTGAAGAGGGTGCAAGTACCAGTCAGACAGAGCAGCAGAGAGTGATAATGGAGACTGAAAATGCAGGGAAAGGGGTGGTTCAATATGATAAAGGTGGGGGAAGCCCACCAAAACATGGATAAGATAGGATTCTGGAATACCAGAGGGCTGAATAATTCAGATAAACAGAAGGAGGTGAATCTATTTATGCATAACTCTCAAGCTGGATTATTTGGCCTTCTGGAGACTAAGGTTAAGAGAGATAAAGCTCAAAGAGCAGCTCTTAACTTGTGTAATGGGTGGTCACATAGTACAAATCTAAGTCAACATAAATGAGGAAGAATTTGGCTATTATGAAAATCTATGGTGTTTGACATAAATATATATAGAGTTACAGAACAGCTTATACATTGTGGAGTGCAGCATAGAGGCACAAAGAAGAAATTAGAAGTTACATTGGTGTATGGATTCAATGATGCAGCACTTAGAAGGAAATTATGGGAAGACATAAAGGAAATTCATGAGCATATGGTAGAACCTGGGCAGTCATGGGAGATTTTAATTGTGTTTTGCACAGAGATGAAAGAATTGGGAGCTCAGTTACAATGTTAGAAATAAGAGAGTTCAAACAATGTGTTGAGGAATGTACCTTGCAGGATATGAAATCCTCAGGGGCTTTCTTTACATGGAATAATAAATAGAGTGGAGCTGATAGAGTTTATAGTAGAAATGATAGGGTGTTAGTGAATAATGAATGGATATTGGCTTTTCTAGATTCAGAGGTGTATTATAGGAATGAAGGGACTTTTGATCATTGTCCTGCTATAATAAGTTGGGCAGGAGAGCAGAAGAAGCAATATATGTTCAGATATTTCAATATGTGGAGTATGGCACCAGATGTTAAGGAGAAGATTAAACAAGGATGGAAGATAACAAAAAGGGGAACCAAAATGTATGAATTGGTAGGGAAATTGAATAGCTTGAAGAGTAAACTAAGACAACTGAATAAGGAGAAGTTTAGTCAAATTGAAAAGCAAACTGATCAAATACAAGAAGAGCTGATGCAATGCCAGCAAAGATTGCAGCAGATACCTTTGAACCAGCAACTGCAAGAGGAAGAAGCAAGCTTAATCAGGAAGTATAAGAGACTGAAGGAAGCAAGGAATCAGTATATGAGTCAAAAAAGTAAAGTGAAATGGCTGCAACAAAGAGATTTGAATACTAAGTATTTCCATAGTATGATGAAGGCTAGAAGGAATATGAATAGAATCTTCTCAATAACAGACTCAGAAGGAATTCATAGAACAGAGATGGATGCAATTGCTAAAGCATTCATAGACTTTTACACCAAATTATTGGGTACAAGTAATAAGGAAAGGGAGCATATAAACATTGGTCTGGTAAGGCAGGGGCAAAGAGTAACAGCAGAACAAAGGGAAATGTTAGAAGCAGAATTTATAGAAAATGAGGTTAAAAAAGCTTTATTGGCAATCAATGGTGAGAAATCACCAGGGCCAGATGGCTATGGTAGCAAATTTTTTAAAGACAGCTGGGATGTGGTTGGGAAAGATGTGATGACTGCAGTACTGGAATTCTTTTGAACAGGAGAAATGCTGAAAGTGATGAACCATACAGTGATAACGGTGATACCTAAGAGCTCTCATGCTACAAATGTGGGAGACTACAGGCCTATAGCAGGGTGTAACACAATGTACAAGGTGATATCAAAAATGATGTGCAACAGGTTAAGATTAGTGCTGCCTAAGCTGATTTTTGAGAATCAGAGTGCCTTTGTTGCAGGTAGAACTATAGTCCAAAATATTTTGATATGTCAAGACCTGGTGAGATTGTATAATAGGAAAAATACAACTCAGAGTTGTCTGATAAAAATTGATCTTAAAAAGGCGTATGATTAAGTAGAATGGACATTCGTGGAAGAAATGTTTCATGCTATGAACTTTCCTCAAATGTTCATCAAGTGAATTATGGCATGCATAACAACAACAAGATATAGCATTGCACTGAATGGAGGATTGTATGGTAATATAAAAGGGGAAAGAGGTCTAAGACAGGGGGGTCCAATATCACCTCTGTTATTTGTTATCTGTGTGGAGTATATGACAAGAATACTGAACAAAGTAGCAGAAATGAAGGAGTTTGGGTACCACACCAAATGTAAAGGGCTGAAATTGAATCATTTGTGTTTTGCAGATGATGTATTTTTGTTTTGCAAAGGTAATTACCAATCAGTAATGCTTCTATTAAGAGGAATGCAAGCGTTTTCAAAGGCTTCTGGGTTGAGTACAAATGCAGGGACGTCAAATATTTTTAGTGCTAATATGCCAAAGCAGGAATTAGAAGATTTGTATGAAGTAACTGGATATCAGAAGGGGAAGCTGCCATTTAAATACTTGGGAGTACCAATCTCAGCAAAGAAGCTGTCAAGCATAGATTGTGAAGTGCTAGTTGATAAAATGACTACAAGAATAAAGGCATAGAGCTCCAGAAATCTATCTTATGCTGGGAAAGTTCAGTTAATAAATCAGTGCTATTACAGGTACATACTTACTGGTCCTCAATCTTCATACTTCCAAAAGATGTGCTGAAAAGAATCACTGCAGTATGCAAAAACTTTCTATGGGATGGGAGGGAACAGACAAACAAAGTTCCACTAATTGCATGGGATATGGTTTGTCGACCAAAGGAAAAATGAGGATTAGGGATAAAGGATTGTGTGATATGGAATGAGGCAGCAATTGCCAAGTATGTGTGGAATGTAGCACAAAAAGCAGATAATCTATGGGTGAAATGGGTGGATCATATATACATTAAAGGGTCATGCTGGAAACAGTATCAACCTCCAAAAGATTGTAGTTGGTACTGGAAAAGAATATGTAGTATGAAAGAAAAGTTTAAGGGTGGATATAGAGGGGATGACTGGCAACTAATGGGAGGAAGATACTTTGTTCAAAAAGGGGATATTTGGAGGAAATGGGAGATGAATAACTGGCCTTGGGCTAGATGGATTTGGAATTTTGTTAATATTCCAAAGCATAGTTTCATAAGTTGGCTGGTAATGCATAAAAGGTTATTGTCAAGGGAAAGATTGGGAAAGATAGGAGTATGTACAGACATAAGTTGTGGAATATGTGGGGAAGGTACAGAAACTTTGCAACATTTATTCTTTAAATGTCATTTCTCAGAGAAATGTTATAAACTTCTGAAGGAATGGCTTGGATTGAGGACAAATGAGACAGGCATTGATGGTATATGGCAAAGGATAACAAGGAATGTCAAAGGGAGACTATGCAGGAAATTGATCACAGCAGTTGTGACAGCTTTGGTGTACAAAATATGGCAAGCTAGCAATAATGTAATATGGAATGGTAAAGTACCAAGTCCAGTAATGGTGTGCAAACAAATTCACAAGAAAGTAGAGTTAGACTAAGTGTACATAACATTAGGAAAGAAGGGAGAAGAAGTAGGGAATGGATAGAAAGCATATATAACAGAAATATAGGACATGATAGATAGCAAGTTTTGCGACTAGAAGGACTTCTTCTAGTTTGTACAGACAATTGAATGTACTTCTAGTTTGGTTGGAGACTAATAATATTCTTCTTTACACCAAAAAAAAATGTAAATGACAAAAAAAAATTGATGCAAAAAATAAGCAAAACTTCATGCACTCAACATCAATTGTTTAGCTTAACCATTGTACTTTGCTTATTTCTCATTTCTTGTGTTTTATTTCATTGCTTTCTTGAAAGAACACTATCACATGCAAAATGCAATATAATGTCCCCATCCCCTCTTATATGTGTATTTTAAATCACAAGTTTATAATTTTCGCAATTATTTGAATAGACATGTTAGGTCAAACATTAGCTGGATGCAAAATGCGAAAACTTATCCATAGGAACGTGTGCCCTTGGCTTGAATAGGATATTACACATCTGGTTGGAGTTTTATAAATTATCACACTGTTGTTGTGGACAATTGAGAAGGACAAACTCAGGGACGATCATGTTCTTAATACTTAGTATTGCTATTTTATTACGCAGGGGACATTCAATGTGGCATATTAAACAAAACAATAAAATTATCTTAAAGAATAAAAAGTCAAACTTAGAAGAGAGGGGGATGCTGGAGGGATATTGTCTAAGTTAGCATATTTAACTACAAAAATGAAAAAAATAAGAACTACTGTTAGTTTTATGCCAACTGAAGAATGAAACTTCAGATAAGCCAATTTTCCCACTTAAGAAAAGTGTTTGTGCCCGAAATTTCTCTGGTTCAGTTCACTGTGTTCTCGTAACCAAAAGGAGTGCAGCTTGACCATGCTATTCTATTTTGTTCTTTACACCATCTTACATCATCTAATTAATAAAGTAGCAGATATAGCTTCAGCTGTAGTCACCTCACTCACTCACTCACTCAATCCTATAGTGGTAACACAGAGTCAAGGCCCTACAAGCGAGCAGAGAAGCTTATATTCTTTGTAGATTGGATCAAACACTCCACGGCAAGTTGACAATGTTGTGCTTCAAGCATTGGGCCTTAACTAGTAAAAATGTATTATAAGTACATTGAATTTGACATAAGACATAAGCAACCTTTGACCTATCTATTTGGAAATAAAGTTACAGACCCGGATTCTAAAATTCATCCTACTATTTTGGATCTCAAATATACACCATTACAATGCAAATAGTCAAGATTATCACGGCCTAGGATAGTATCTCTTCTTCCATGTTAAAAGTGCAATAAACAAGCAAGCTAAGCTGTCATCTTGAGGAATGGTATTCGCTTCGGGAGGTGTGATGAACAATTTCAGCTCCATAATGTGAAAGCATCAGTCATCAGAGCTATAGTCGCTGGATTCTTGCAACATCTCTGGAGCAGCACAGCAGAATGATTCCTTGTCTTTGAGAAAAAGACAGCTCCCATCGGAGTTCCATTTCAGATCAATTACAGCAAATTGAGGCAATGGAACATTTATGCAGTAAGCACCTGAAGGTGTCCACATGTATAAGTGGCAGCTTCCAGTACATAAAACCAAACGTGGACATGTGGGATCCCAGGCTGCAGCTCGGATGGGATCTTTTTGAATTAAGATGGCGGCTAGCTCAAGATGGTTTATGTCCCATATCCAGAGTACAGTAGGCATGCTATCATTGCGAGTGCAAACATATTGGCTATCGCA
This sequence comes from Nicotiana attenuata, assembly GCF_001879085.1. Classification (NCBI taxonomy): domain Eukaryota; kingdom Viridiplantae; phylum Streptophyta; class Magnoliopsida; order Solanales; family Solanaceae; genus Nicotiana; species Nicotiana attenuata. The sequence continues at coordinate 98,248 of NW_017671234.1, forward strand.
GCTCCATGACATGAGGCCTGCAATTAATTTTCACATATGATAGTTAACAAGGTACTCACTTATGGGACTTGAGAGTAGTTTCTCTAAAGGAAGATTCCAAAAATAACCACCCAAAACAAGCTTCTGCTTGTGGATCTTAGATAGATAAATTCAGAGAGGTTTTGTATTGATCCTTGACGATGAAGATACTAGGCTGATACAACTTACTTTGACTGAGATCAGATTTTCACCAAACAGGCAGTAACAGTGCTCATTAAGATATTAGAACATTATCACCTACAACTTATTGCTCAAGCCAATAAATTTTATAGAGGTTTAAAATTGTTAAGAAGAAAACGAGAAATTGGAACTACATGGCCATAAAAAAGATAATAAATTTTCAAGATCTCCTATACGAACATCCAATCATTCAGCTTCAGTAAACATTTGCAAAACTTGGAGTGACATTCATAAATAAACAGGAACAGTTAAGAGTAGGAAGACAAAAGATAGTGATGATATATTTCTCACATTACAAAATATTGGAACCAAAAAGACTTACTGATTCCTTGCTTGGGATTTGGTTTATCTGCAGGAGGTTTCTGAGAAGGGAGATTGATAGGTATCTCCAAAACATTGTACCTGACTTGAATATGGGACTCCGGAGCATTATCTGGGAAAAGGGAAGAAATGGTGTGAAAATCTCAAAAGTTCCTAACAAAAAAATGATTAAAATACAAAAGAAATCTTGAGTACATCCACAACCAACTTGTTTCTGCTAATGAGCCGCTTGAGAAAAGGACTACCTACCATAGCTAGGACAAGTTTGTCTGCAGTAATTGATTGAAATTTGCATTCAGTTTGGCAGAAATACCTCTAGCTTTGTTTTCCAGAAAACAATTATGCATGTAAGAATTATCGGTATTAGGGTAAGTAAACTTTTGAGGAAGTATCACTAAAGTCTTCAAAACATTATAGAGACATACGTAGTTATTAATTACAAGAAGATTCAATTAAACATCTTTACTTGCTATTACACTTGTCCCTAAATATCCAAAAAGTCGAAAATGGAAAAAAAAAAAACGCTGGCTATTTAGACCAAAACAAAGGAGGACGGTAAAAAGAAAAAGAGGGAAGGGCCTGTGCAACCGTAAGGTCTAACCTCCGAGAAGCCAATAAAAGAATGTGTGAAAATATGGCAACCTATATAAAATAAAATTTTGGGCCTGTTTGGGAATTTTCAAAAATCAGAAACCAAATATGGATTTGAAACCTAGCATCAAATGATTTGGAATTCAAACAGAGCTAAATGTAATTGGAGACATGATGTCAAAATCCAACCTGAATAAGTAAGAGAAAGCCAACAAATGTTAAAGGTTTATACAAAAAACTGATAAGGTTTATACAATAGAGCCATAGAGAGTGCTATCATTACAAATGCTTTTGCTCAAATCGCGAAATTTACAATCGCGCAAAAGTAAAACTAATGTTGAACTTATTGAAGTGTGTGACCACCTCATCTAAAAAGCTTAAGTAGTTAGAGAAGGAATACTTTTGTTTATTTACTTTTAAGTCTCATGCGCGGTCATGACTTTTTTTCATGAACCAAGCATGTGGAAACATCTGTTTGACGGATGACACTTGACAGTAAGAGCAAACTTAGAATGTATGTTTGCTCTAGTACCATATTGAATTGTGTAACTACCTCATCCATAAAACGTTAGCATTTGGCGAGGAACACTGTTATTTATTTATTTTAAGCCTACAACAAAAGCATATATATTTTTGCATTTTATTTTTTACCTTTAAAACATTTATTTTAAGTATATAGTTTCCCCAGAATTCTTTGGAATATTCTCCTCTGTTCCTATCATAAGGAGCTTCCTGTCTTTCTTCAAACCCCTGACTCCTCCACTCTTTCAAAAAATTGAAGCTAACCTAGCAAATAAAATTTAATCACAGGATCCAAAGTTGCAATAAGAAAATAGAAGCAACTAGGAAAACTTGTTTTGCAAGCTGAGGGCAAAAGTTAAGTAAGGCATGTTTAGCTTGCCAACTTTCACTAAACTAGGCTTTATTTCAAACAAGAGTAAGCTTTTTCAATGACAGTAGCAGTGCTTCAAAAGGAATTCCCTCTTCGTCACCTTATTTGAACGTTTTAGTCTAGACCAAGTTGATACAGATATTGTGTTAATTTAACTTTGTTGGCAATTGGACAATATGTTATTAGCTAGACAGACATAGCTCAAAATCCAGAATGAGCAGATCAAAACCACAATTTCCATAAGACTAATGAGTAAATGCATTAGAAGTTAATAACGCTCAACTGACTTATCCAAAAGCATTACAGAAGATAACAGGTTTTACTCCATAGAGACAGCATAGTACGCACCATTTAAATCAGCCAAATGTGATTTGTCATTTCACTTGGTTTTTTCAGAAGAGTTTTGCCTCAGTGAATCTTAGGTTCCATAATTAGTGGAACTTGTTTCTTGAATTACCACAAGAAACCAATGAAAATCATGAAAATTGGCAGTTTGTACACCAAAAAAAAAAACATGATGCTTAACTTTCAAGATAAAGACAATATTAACAAAAGAAAACACTAGCGCTCACCACTACTGTACTGGGCGAAATCATCATTAAGTGATAATTCTGACATATCAAGTTGCAATGGCTCATCCACTTCCTAACATTAAATAAAGAAATTATCAAAATCAATAAATAGTGTCCTGCAAATATGGAGCAAAACAAGAGATTGCATACCTTGAAAATAGCAGCACAACAAGGACCTCTAACAGCAGATGGGTGCACAAATTCTGCAAATACTTTCCATGTCAGGTGATTCAGAACTCGTAACATCTGGTCATAGCTTCCTACCGCCAAAAACTGGCTGCAAGGTGACCATGAAACGCTTTTTACTCCTAGTCCACTCTCATATGCTTGATACTTAGACAGGCACCTCCCGTCTGGAGAATAAATCAGAACCTAAACAAAAACGAACCACATAAAGTCCCTTGGAGATAAAGACTAACAAATTATCACAAAACAGAACATTCAAAGCTTTCCTGTATTTCTCACGTTAAAACTAATTTCACATAATCATTTTACAGTGATGAAGGTCTGCGTACATCCTACCCTCCCCATACCCCACTAGTGGGATTTTACTGGGTATGTTGTTGTTGATTTTACAGTGATGAAGAAAATATTAGTTTCAGTTGAATTTTCGAAAGTGTTCTCCAAAAACTGAGAAAAAGTATAACTTTAGGAGAGGCTATAAACAGCGCATAGTGACTACCTTGTACTCGAGAGGAGAATCCCAGATGACTATAGCACTGTCATCTGGAGACCACTGAACATCAGCCAAATCCAATGTGTCAACAGCAAAAACACCCATTATCTCCCATGTATGGCAAGACAGCAGATTAACATAATCCTTGCAATCACGTCTAGTGCAGACAGCAGCAAACTTTCCATCCTTGGTAAATGATACCCCTTTAGACCCATGCTTTGGCCATTGGACATGTATGCATGCAGTGTTAAGCAGTGACCAAACAGTTAACCGTAGCTGAAACTCGGATGTGGTGAGTATGTGACGACTGTCCGGGCTCCACCTAGCATAAGCAACTCCTGCAGGGCCTTCATCTATCTTACATGTCCACTCAGGTTGTGTCAAAGACCATGCTTGTATCATAGGTCTCTTGTAAAGACCACAAAGTATGTATTCAGAATCAGGGGCCCATTCAATGTATGTAATCTTGTCCAGACATGAAAACAGTTGCACAACCTGAAGATCCAAAAAAAGGAATCTCAGTAGGCTCAAGAAGGAAAACAGCCAGCTTGATTAATGAGCTTAACACCACAACATATGGCCACAAACTAAATGCAAATGTCTATTTTGTCAATTAACATGAGTCCCATTTCCTTTTTATTAATCTTCTCCACAAATTATCATTTCACGGGCAACACCGCTAAATTATCTAAGGAACATTGACCTTAAATTTTGACATACTGAGTATTCTAATGAACAAAAGGAAAATCTCTAACTAATTTGCAAGGACGGAAGAACTTTAGAACACTGTAAAGCCAGACTTGCTTTTCTTCCTGTCTTCTTTAGAACAAGGTAACATCTTGTGTAAGCTTCACGTCCCCCATTTTGCTTATTCACGCATTAAGAGCAGTTTTTCATTGGTATTACATATGTAGAGATAATAAAACCATTGAATCTAGATGGTATTATATTATAAATAAATTCCTATTCAGATAAATCAGCTTGTTGCAGACAAGTGTATAAACAAATATGAACCAGGTCAAATCTCTAACAACTTAAATTTTTGGATTATGCGGACATGTGGTAACTTGACAATCAACTTCCAGTTATGTAAAAATTCATTAAAGATGAAAAATAAAAATGCAGGACCTTGAGCGAGAGAACGTCACGAATGACGAGGCGATAATCGACGGCGACAGCGAGGAAGCGAGCATTTGGTGAGAAAGCATAAGGGCCAGTTTGTTTAAAAGGTTCTGTAAACTCCATTAGAGAGGTCAACTCAACACAAGATTATCGCATAGCAGCCTATAAGGCAAACCCACATCTACTGGGCGCGCACATTGCTTGATATTTCTACTTTATAGGTCAACAGATTTCAATTTCAGTAAATGGATCTGTCGGAGTTCGAAGGGGGGAAGGAATGTTGGAGAATGAAATATATGGATCCCTGAGTTGTCGACTGTAACAAGTGTGGGAGAGTGAAAAAAGAAAAAAGTTGAATAATATTTTTTGAAATTGTGATAGTACCTTAAAATTTGAACCTGTACAAGAAGCCTATAGGCCATAAGGGACGGCGTTAGTGTATACGGTCAAAACCGACCCATCCGATTTCACTAATTAACCAAGACTAGGAGGATGGATTGCGGATCAATCCCATGGCTTGGCAGATCGAGATACGAGGATAAGGTACCGGGTTCGGGATTCGAGGTACCAAGTAAGATCGAAACCAGTAATGATCGAGGTCGAATGGGATAGACATCGAGCAAGACCGAAGATAGCATAATAACGGAAAGACGAGATATCCATGACTGGTCGAAGATCATGGCGGAAATCTCGGAACAGATCAAATCAAGGGCGTATGTTTAGCCAATTATGGGATTTACTTCTGTAATTAGAATTGTACCATAGATAGGATTCATCTACTATGTAAAGAGGGTACTAATCATTTTGTAATCATCTTACATTGACGCATATCAAAGCAATACAACGTTCTTTCTCTCTCATTCTCTTGTTCATCAGTTTATTCCATAACTTACTCCCACTCACTCAGTTCGAGGGAGACCCAACTCAAGGGCTGAATTGCATTTCAATACTGGTTTGCTTTACTTGTTTATTTATACTGTTAATTATCATATTTATCAACTGGTGCTAGGTGAAATTACATATCCTTAAAATCACTTATAAGTTTAATTGTTATCCGATTTTTAGGGTAAACACTTAGTTTCGAGTGTCAGCTTGGACCGGGTTCACTTCCAACTTCCTTTTCTTGTTTGTTTAACTTCTGATTTCATTTCAGTTTTTACATCCCTTTTCTCACAAGTTGTATATCCTTTTTCGAGAAAATAACAAAGATAGTTGATAAGTAGGGATTTTGACTATTTATTTGCACTCTTTTACTTTTATTTTAGCTCAAAATTGCTCAAAGGTATCCCAAAAACTGACGAAATGTGCTTACTTGCAGAAGTGTTAGAATATGAGTCAAAGAGATGAAAATCAACTCAAGAAGGAGTAATTTTGGACAATGACTAAAACAAAGCAAAAAGAGCAAAATGCGGACCGCACAATATTGAGTGTGGCCGCAGACCATGAAGAAACCTCTGACAGATTTTCTTTACAAAGTGTGGACCGCACAATTATTGGCGGCAGCAGAAGATGAGGTTCAGATAGGTGTGATTCTGGGACCATGAAGAAGTGCGGACCGCACTATTATTGTGCAGCCCCAGAATTCAAAAGTGCGTCTACACTAAAAAATGTGCGGTCCGCAGAAGTCTCTCATGTCAACCTCAAGTTCAAGAGTGCGACCGCACTCAGAAATGTGCGGTCCAGAATCTGAAGAAGTGCGGCCGCAACTCAGAATTATGCGGCCGCAGAAGTCCATCATATCAAGCCAGCTTTAATGTGAGCTTCACGTTCGCGACCAGTGCATCGTGTTCGCGATGAGTGTTTTTAGGACTGAAGCAGCTTGTGCTTCGCGAAGAAGGAATTACCTGGTAAGATTTAAAAGTTCAAAATCGAGGGTTTATGTCATTTTCACCATTTGGACTTGAGAGCTCGGAATTAGGCAATTTTTTGAGGGATTTTCATGTGGGTTTTTGGGGTAAGTGATTCTTACCTAGTTTTGGTTAATTCTCATGATTATATCTTTAATTTCATCATTAAATTAGTAATTTTTGGTGGAAAATTGGGGAAAATTTGAGAAAAGTTCTTTGGCCGAATTTTAGAATTTTGATCGAGATTTTGGTATCGGATTTGAGTAAATTTGATACGAGTAAACTCCTGAGTGAATGAGTGTTCATATTTGGTGACTTTTACCCGATTCCGAGACGTGGGCCCGGGGAGGCTTTTTTGGGGCGATTTTGCAATTTCTTGCTTTAACTTTGATTTCATTAGCTATATTGGTTTCTTGTAGTTATATTTATGTTATGTAATTGATTTGGCTAGATTTAGGCCATTCGGCGTCGCATATTCATGGAAAAAGCATTGCTACCGATTGATTTAGCTTGGTTCGAGGTAAGTGGCTTGCCTAACCTTGTGTGGGGGAACTCCCCTTAGAATTTGGTATTGTTTTTGATATGTGAGCGCCGTGTACATGAGGTGACGAGTACGTACACTGGCTAATTGTTGCAAAAATCTGATTTCTGCTAAGTAATAGCCTGTTTTTCTCCTTATTTGAGTTATATCAGCATGTGTAGTAACCTGTTAGCTTAGAATAGCATGTCTACTTGCCTTAAGTGTTTATTTGGACTCTGTGCAGCATGTTTAGTGAACTTCTTGCTTTTCTTTGACTTGAACTTAGTCTAAACTATCGGTTTTCTTGCTGTAACTGTTATTTCTGTTGGTTGAGTTGCATATTTACTTTGGGACTACGAACGATATTCCGGGAGATCCCCCTGTACTGCATATTTACTTTGGGACTACGGAACGGTATTTCGGGAGATCCACCTGCACTGCATATTAACTTTGGAACTATGGAACGGTATTCTGGGAGATCCCCCCGCACATTTATATTTGGGACTACGAGACGGTATCTCGGGAGATCCCCTGATGTTATCTCTGTGTACTGAGCTATTATCATCTATGACTTCATTCTTATTAAATTTCAGTCTTTACTTTACTACGGTATTTCATTCTATCTTGTTTTATCATATATACCAGTAGGGCCCTGACCTGACCTCGTCACTACTCGACCAAGGTTAGGCTTGGCACTTACTGAGTACCATTGTGGTGTACTCATGCCCTTCCCTGCATATGTTTTTTGTGTGCAGATCCAGGTACCTCCTATCAGTAGCGTTCTTAGTTGTTCAGTTGCTGCCATTCCGGAGACTTCAAGGTACATCTGTCGCGTCCGCAGACCTTGGAGTCCCCCTCTATCCCCTTATGTTAATTCTTTCCCTTATTTCTGTAGACACTGATATATAGAACGGTTAGAAATTCATAGAAGCTTGTGACTTACGGTGTTCCGGGTCTTGGGAGTGTTATGTACATATCGAGAGTGATTATTGTATATGCCGAGCGACATCTCAAAGGTCTTATTTACTTTATCAGTTTATGTTAGTTGTGATTCTTTATGTTCTGCATTTCATTTTCTGCAAATGATAGGCTTACCTAGTCGTAAAGACTAGGTGCCGTCACGACAAATTCACGGAGGGAGAATTTGGGTCGTGGCAATATGTGACCCAACTAGTGTGGGTTGGACTCTTGGGTTATGAACATCCAAGAACGATGTTTTGGCGAATTTATTGAGCTATAGGACTTCGATTGAATTGGTATTCGTATGTGTGACGCTCAGGTAAGCTTGGATTCGGAATCCAAGACGGGCCCGTCATTTACTTTTGTTGACTTTTTGGTTGACTTTGAGATTTTGATTAAATATTTGACCTTTATCGATTGGGTTTGTTTCCTTTGGCATTATTTGATATTCTTGAGTTGCTTTTGGATAGTTTCAAGCCGTTCGAAGGTCGGTATGCGCGGGATGGCATTTCTATAGTATTGTTTGGCTTGCTCGATATTGGATTTCGCTTGTTCGAGGTAAGTAACACTTCTAAACATGATGCTGAGGGTATGAATCCCTGAACATACGTGTTATGTGTTTGGCGTTGAACTGACGCACATGCTAGGTGATGGACGTGTGGGCGTGCACTGTGTGAAATATGACTCGGTTGATTCTGTGATACTGTGTAGTTGCCTAATCTTGTTTCTATCCATGAAATTTTTACTTGTTAGAGAAATTGAGTTGTGAATCATGTTAGAAATTAATGTTAGGCTATATGCTTATTCTATTGGGACCCACTGAGGTCATCTATGTTGTTGAGTTATTTGTTTAAATTGCAGTTACATACTCAGTCATATTCATTCATTCGTATATCATATATCAATGTCTGTTATCCTTTGTTGTCACATCATGTTATCGTTGTTTTGGTTGATTGGCATGAGATTTGTGAGCCTGAACGGTTGGAAAAGTTGATGACTGAGTTTGGGCCTGAGAGCCATGTTGTAAGAGATATTGTGGATCAGGTCTCACACCGCAACATGCCATATTGGTTATATATATATATATATTATTATACGGATCGGCCTGCACGCCGCAGCAGGCCTTATAGGCTTTATTATTATGAATGAGATTGGGATGCACAGTGCAACATGTTTTATTGATTTATGATAGGATCGGGCTGCACGCCGCAGCTTAGCGCTAGGGCTGGATCCGCCCCTCCGGAGTCTGACATACCAGCAGTGAGCGCAGGTACCGTAGAATGCTGAGTGTGCTGAGTGGGAGTGCGAGACTGTGATATTGAGTACTCTAAGAGTGTGAGTACATGAGTTCATCACTGTGATGCATTGCATTTTACATGCATACTTGACATACAGGCATAGAGATGCATTTCCTCATGCTACACGATTTTGTGACATTCATGATTTCACATGTACAGTGACATGTAGGCATAGAGATGTACTTTTCTCATGCTATCTGAGAATGAAATATCTTATTTGTTGTTGAAAGTTTTTGGGAAAAATTACAGTTTTTCTGATATACTCATATTTTGGTGATATCGGTGAAAGATTTCGGTTTTACTGTTATACCTGAAAAGCATGCCTATTTTCCGTAACTGTGAATGAGATGAGCATCATATCTTTAATTTATTATTTGTGCTGCTTTTATTATATTGTTTATGAGTTGTTCTTGGCTATTGGTGTTGGAATCTAACCATTGTCCAAGCCCGTCACTGCTTTCAACCTAAGGTCGGGTTTGTTACTTACTGAGTACATGGGGTTGGTTGTACTCATACTACACTTCGGCACCTTGCGTGTAAATTTTGGAGCTGATGTTGCTGGGAGTGGCGGGAGTTGGCATTGAAGATGTGCATGCTTTCTGGTTATAACTTCCTCTTGTTCTTGGTAGCTTTAGATTTATAAGTCTGTTTATGTACTTTTCGAACAGATGATGTTTTTATTTCATACCAACTTTGTAAACTCTAAGTCTTAGAAGCTCATGATTTGTACTACCACTCCTTGGGGAATTGTATAAACTTCAGTTATTTCATTTTTGACTCTTATCATTAACATTATATTGTGGTTTATTGTTAATTTGCTTACCTAGCGGGTTGAGTTAGGTGTCATCACGACTAATTAAATTTTGCATCGTGACAACAAGCTAGTTGGTTTGTAAGAAAGATTACAGAGACAAGGATTACATTGGAGCAGGTGCAACAAACTTTCAAGGAGAGACAGAGCATTACTAGACAAATCTATTTGCAGCTTCTTGGTGACTATCCTATAGTCAATTAGAAATGTTTTTTGTTCAGTAATACTGCTAGATCTCAATCTCAATTCATAATGTGGTTGCAGTTACAAGCTAAAATTCTCACTGCTGATACCTGATAGGCTTCAGAGCTGGGGTCTTTTTTTGAATCCTTTGTGTGCACTATGTCATACTCATTATTTGCTAAATGTGACTGTAAATCGTATATGGAGCAAAATCCTGACATGGATAAAGTAACAATATTGTTTATATACAACATGGAACTAACACTTGCAATAAAGTATATATAGAATGCTAAAGGAAAATCACTACCAGCTCAGTTGTTTAGAATGGTGTACACAGAAATTTCTCATGCTATATGGATGAAATGAAACCAAAGAATTTTTTAGCAAACAAGTTGTAAATGGGATATTGTTGTCATGAAAATAGCTTACATCTGCAATGTTAGAGCTTCCTTAGGATATAGGACTCTTGTGCAGTCATGAATCATTTAGTCATAAATAGATATTGATGCCTGAATGGGAAGTTGAAAACCCTCCTTACGAGGTGCGTTTCTCTTCTCAATGAGCATACTGTTTCTCGGGGGCGGCCAGAGGGTAAAGCCACTAAAGCGGTGGCTTTAGGCCCCAAAATTTTGGAGGCCCCAATTTTTATTTTCAATTCTTATTTAATATCTGATATTTGATTTGGGGGATTGATTAATTCGAATTCGTACCATGTAAAGTCCATTAAAGTGAGAACTGTTCCTTTAAAGGGAGTTTTTTCATTCCAAATATTAAAACCGAATACTTTCGATTAAAGAAGGAAATATGTTATCAATCCCGCCACAACTCTTCTCGTGTGGCCCCAAATCTTTCTAAGAAACTATTAAGTATTTTAAAGTAGAAAAGTAAAATATTTTATATAAAAAAAAGGATTACATTAATCATTAGAAAATACGTAATACACTTTTAAACTCTATTTTTTTCGTCAGATTTCATCATTCCAATAAGTATATTGAAACATCAAAAAATTCTTTTAATACAAAGTTATCAACTAATTATTGAATCAAGTTCTATTACTTAATATCAATACTGCACATGAGAGATTTAATGGTTTATGCGAAAAATTTTAAGTAATTTTATTCTAAAAAAGCTAGAAAAATATACTTCAACTAAAAATATATATGATTCTTTTAAAAAGGCCTCACATTAAAGTTTGGCTTTAGGCCACCAAACTTATTGAGCCGCCCCTGTAATGTTTCTAACTAAGTTGCTCCTACGCAGCAGTTTAGGTGCCACACCCGTATCGACATGACACTAGTATAGGCATGGGTATGGTATTCGTACCAGATCTGGTCAAATAATTTTGGGTACTTTGACCACGACGGACGAAAAAATTCTAGAGGGATACAATTTGATTCCCGAAATCAGAATCAAAACTAGCGTAATTGAAGAAAATAGCATATCTTATCTAGAAAATCAATCTTTCACTTATCTAGAACTTGAGAATAAAAAAAGAAATCCACACTTTACAAGCTATACAGAAGTACTTCACAAAAAAATTCATAACTTAGAGATATTTTTATATTGTTATTTTTTGAATTATTTTTAGCCGGATCCTCGTACCTATACCTGTACTAGGATCCATATCCCCGAATCTTAGAATCTACACCTCGAAGGATCCAACTTCTAGATCCACACCTGTGTCGGACACCTGCACCTGTATCCGAGCAACTTAGGTTTCTAGTCTACTTGTTAGAATTTCATTACAAAGCTGGCAGTGATAGCTGCAACTTCATCTTATATTTCCAACTTGGTTATTAATTGTCACGACCTCAATTTTTCTCCATAGAACGTCGTGACATCACCTAGTCTCTAAGACTAGGTAAGCCTAACAACATCCGGAATAATTAGAATAACAATAGATATAAGTCAAATTCAACAGTTGTATAAAAACAACGGTACAACTCAACATCTACAAATCTCGAGACCCGGCATAATATAAGTCACAAGCTCTCAGTATGAATACTGGATAATACTATACATCATGTCTATATATAAAGGATAATGGAATAAGAGGTCTAGAGAGAGGGGGACTCCGAGGCCTACGGACGCCAACAGGTATACCTTGAACTCTCCGCAGTAGAAACCAACTAATGCTTGGGCTGGTAAGAAGTACCTGGATCTGCACAAAAAGATGTACAGAAGAGTAGCTAGCATGAGTACACCACAACGGTACCCGATAAGTGCCAAGCCTTACTTCAGTAGAGTAGTAACGGGGTTAGGTCAGGGCCCTACTGAAAATAATAGAAGATTGAATAGATGTAGGCAGTGTAATGAAGACAGTAATGAAATTGAAACAACGAATGGTATAACAATATTAGCTACACAAAGCTAAGCAAATAGTGCAACACAGAGAAAGACAAGCAATAGTATGCTAAGGAAACAATGACCAAAGACAAGTACAAAAGAATGGAAAAATGTCAATAAGAGTCACTACCGAGGTACCGCCTCATAGCCTCGAATCACAAAAATAAATCACAATCTTTCCTTATATCACTGCGGGAGCCTTTATATTTATTTTTGAAAATTATTTTTCCCGAAATAGCATCTCGCGTTTTAGCTCACCTTATCACATCGCATGGCTTCTAGTAGTTCCCCTACTAGCCACGTGTATCAAGCCCACCTTATCTAACCGCATGTGTTTCAACACCCAAACCTTATACAACCGCATGCGTATCAATATCACGTTGTTTCACAAATCGCACCACAAGTGCCCAATATCACAATAAGGAGCCCACATCTCAACCATAATGTACACAAGTCTCAACAATAATAACCGGAAGAATAACTCAATAGAATGATATTTCACAACTTTAACACTTTGCCTCAATAGGAATCACGGCCTTTGCAACTCAATACCAATTTCAACAATAAGGTATTCCAAGAAATAGCAATTTTCAAGTAAGAATTCAACAGTTAAATAATGAATACGGAGTAAGGAACAAGAATTTCAACTAAACATGTAGAGCAATTAGCAAGTAAGAGATAAGACAGGTAGACATGTGAAATTAGACTAAATATGATGACTATAACATGTCAAAGTAACTCGATTAAAGCATGAAAAGAATCTACATAGCTAAAAATTGGTAATTTCCCCATTTAGCCCGTGTACACACTCGTCACTTTACGTACATTGCTCTTACACAACACAGTTATCACAAACAACACCAATCCTAAGGGGAAATTCCCCCACACAACCCGAAACTAAAGCCGATTCATACCAAAATAACTCCGATTGACACCAAATTTTTCACACAAGTCATAAATGATATTACTGACCTATTCCTACTTCTGGAATCGGAATCCGACCCCGATATCAATAAAGTCAACTCCCGATCAAACTTTTCAAAAATCTTCCATTTTCCAACTTTCGTTAATTCGCGCCGGAACGACCTACGGACCTCCAAATCAAATTCCGGACACGCTCTTACGACAAAAATCACCATGCGGAGCTATTGGAACCGTCAAAACTCCATTCCGGGGTCATCTTCATACAAGTAAACCTACGGTCAACTTTTACAACCTAAACTTCCAACTTAGGGACTATGTGTCCCATTTCACTCCGAAACTCACCCGAAACCAAAACCAAACACCCCGGCAAGTCAAAATATCACAATATAACATAGAGGAAGCATATATTAGGGGATTGGGGATAAAATACTCAAAATGACCGACCGGGTCGTTACATTCTCCCACTCTTAAAGCAAACATTCGTCCTTAAACGAGTATAGAGACATACTTGAAGTGGTGAAAAGATGAGGATAACAGCTATGCATATCATGCTTGGTCTCCCAAGTCGCCTCCTCGACTGGCTGACCCTTCTACTGAACCTTCACTGAAGCAATGTTCTTCGACCTCAACTTTCGAACCTGCCTGTCCAAAATAGCCACCGGCTCCTCAACATAAGATAGATTTTGTCCAACTGGACGGAATGAAGTCTAACACATGAGACAGATTGCTGTGATACTTCTGGAGCATAGAAACATGAAATACTGGAGGAACTGCAGCTAGATTAGGTGGTAGTGCAAGCCTGTAGGCCACCTCTCCAATCCTCTCAAGTATCTTAAAATGTCCTATATATCTAGGTCTTAGCTTGCCCTTCTTCCCGAACCTCATAACACCCTTCATGGGCGTATCCCTAAGCAAGAACCGCTCCCCAACCATGAATTCAACGTCGCGAACCTTCCGATGCGCATAATTCTTTTGTCTGGATTGGGCTGTGCAAAGCCGATCTTGAATCAATTTAACCTCTCCAAAGCATCCTTAACCAAGTCTGTGCCCAAAAGCCTAGCCTCACCCGGCTCAAACCAACCCACCAGAAACCGACACCGTCTTCCATACAATGCCTCATACGGAGCCATCTGAATGCTCGACTAGTAACTGTTGTTGAAGGCAAACTCCGCGAGCGACAAGAACTGATCCCAAGAACCCCCAAACTCCATCACACACGCATGAAGCATATCCTCCAATATCTTAATAGTGCGCTCAGACTGTCCGTCCATCTGAGGGTGTTATACTCAACTCCACCCGCGTGCCTAACTTATGTTGTACTGCTCTTCACAACCGCGATGTGAACTGTTCCCCCGTCAGAGATGATGAATACCGGCACGCTAAGAAGCCTGACAATCTCGCGAATATAGACCCGAGCCAGCTCCTCTGAAGAATAAGTAGTTTCCACTTGAAAGAAATGATCTGACTTGGTCAATCTATCCACAATTACCGATACTACATCGAACTTGCCCCGAGTCTGTGGGAGCCCAACAACAAAATCAATAGTAATCCGCTCACATTTCCACTCTAGAATCTCTAGCCTCTGAAGCAATCCACCTGGCCGCTGATGCTCATACTTCACCTGCTAACAGTTTAGGCATCGAGCCACATATTCCACTATGTCCTTCTTCATCTGACTCCAACAATAGTGCTGCCTCAAGTCCTGATACATCTTGGTGGCACCCGGATGAATGGAGTACCGCGAACTGTGATCCTTCTGGAGAATCAACTCACGCAAACCATCTACATTGGGCGCACATAGCCTGCCCTGCATCCATAACATGCTGTCATCCCTAATAGTGACCTCATTGGCATCGGCGTGCTGAACCGTGTCCTTGAGGACAAGTAGATAAGGGTCGTTATACTGACGCTCTCTAATATGATCATATCGAGAAGAACGAGAAACCATACACGCTAAAACTCGACTCGGCTCGGCTCAGAAACATCCAATATAACAAACTAGGTGGCCAAGGCCTGAACATCCAAGGCTAATGGCCTCTCTGCTAGCGGTAGATATGCTAAACTGCCCAAGCTCTCTGCCTTGCGACTCAAGGCATTGGCAACCACATTGGCCTTGCCGAGATGATATAGAATGGTGATATCATAGTCCTTAAGCAACTCTAACCACCTCTGATGATGCAAGTTAATATCCTTCTGTTTGAGCAGTTGTTGTAGACTCTAGTGATTGGTATAGACCTCATAATGGACACCATACAAATAGTGCCGCCAAATCTTCAGGGCATGAACAATAGCTGCTAACTTAAGGTCGTGGACAAGATAGTTCTTCTCATGCACCTTCAGTTGTCTAGACGCATAGTCAATCACCCTACCGTCGTGCAACAACATGCACCGAGACCATGACGCATCACAGTACACAATATAAGACCCCGAACCCGAAGGCAACACCAACACTAGGTTGTAGTCAAAGTTGTTTTAAGCTTTGGAAAACTCTCCTCACACTCCTCAGTCCACCTGAACGGAGCACCCTTCTGGGTCAATCTGGTCATAAGTGCAGCAATAGATGAGAAACCCTCTATGAATCAATGGTAATACCCTGCCAAACCAAGAAAACTCCGAATCTCATTAGCTAAAAAAAGTCTGGGCCAACTTTGCACTGCTTCAATCTTCTTCGTATCTAACTCGATCCCCTCACACGACACTACTTGACCCAAAAATGCCACCGAATCAAGCCAGAATTCACACTTTGAAGATTTTTGCATATAACTTCTTTTCTCCCAAGGTCTGGAGCACGGTCCTCAGGTGCTGCTCATGATCCTTCCGGCTCCAGGAGTACACCAGAATGTCATGAATAAACACAATGACAAATGAGTCAAGATAGGGCCAAAATACACTGTTCATCAAGTGCATAAATGTTGTTGGGGCGTTAGATCAGCCCCAAAGACATCACAAGGAACTCGTAATGACCATACCGAGTCCTAAAGGCAGTCTTCGGGATATTTGGCTCCCGAATCTTTAACTAATGATAGCATGAACGCAAGTCAATCTTGAAGAAAACTCTAGAACCCTATAGCTGATCAAATAGGTCATCAATACGTGGTAATGGATACCTGTTCTTCACTATAACCTTGTTCAACTGGCGATAATCAATACACATGCGCATAAACCATCCTTCTTCTCTACAAACAAGATCGGAGCACCCCCAAGGTGATACACTAGGCCGAATGAAACCCTTATCAAGCAACTCCTATAACTGCTCCTTTAACTCCTTCAACTCTAGTGGGGCCATATGATATGGTAGAATAGAAATGGGCTGAGTGCCCGATAGTAAATCAATACCAAACCGATATCCCTGTCAGGCGGCATACCTGGAAGATCCATCAGGAACACATCTGGATATTTCCTCACTACCGGAATTGACTCAACGGTAGGAGTATCAACACTCACATCTCTCACATATGCTAGATACGCATCACATCCCTTCTCGACCATCCGCTGAGTCTTTAGAAATGAGATAACCCTGCTAAGAACATAATCTAAAATACCTCTCCACTCTAACCGTGGTAAACCTGGCATAGCCAGCGTAACAGTCTTGGCGTGACAGTCAAGAATAGTATTATAGGGCGATAACTAGTCCATGCCCAAAATGACATCAAAATCTACCATGCTGAGCAAAAATAGGTTGACTCTGGTCTCCAAACCACCAAGAACAACTAAACACGACCGATACACACGGTCAACAATAAGGGAATCTCCTACAGGTCTGGATACATAGACAGGAGAACTCAAGGAATCACGGGATACACACAAACATGGAGCAAAGTAAGATGATACATAGGAATAAGTGGAACATGGATCAAATAAGACTGATGCATCTCGATGACAAACCAAAACAATACATGTGATAACTGAGTCGGAAGCAACTGCCTCCGTCCTAGCAGGAAGAACATAATATCTTGCTTGGTCTCCTCCTCTAGGGCGAACTCTACCTGCCCGACCTCCACCTCTAGCTGGCTATGTAGGTGGAGTGGTAACTAGTGTGGTAACCGTAGCCTGAGGACTAGTGGAATACGTGGAGCCTGAGTAGTTTGTGGAGATGCGCCCCACCTAAGTCTGGGGAAATCCCTCACCATGTGACAAGTGTCACCACACTCAAAACAAGCTCTCGGAGGACATGGTTATTGTGACTGGCTCGAGCTTAATCGGCTTGACTGACCGCTGAAAGCACCCGGTGCAGGAGGTGCACTAGACAATGGCGATGCATAATGGGGAACCTAGGGCCTAGGAGTGGACGGAATACCACTGGAAGCTGGAAGTGCAGAATGAACAGGACGGCTCACATAGAACCTACCATGACGGGCTACAACTAGAGCACGGGCACCACTGTATGTGCTAGAATCTTGAGGCCTCTTAGCCTCTCTCTCCTCTCTCTCCCGAGCCCACATACCCTCCAATCTCCTAACGATCTCGACTACTTGCTGGTATGGGATATCCATCTCCAACTCTTGGTCCATGCTGAATCTGATACCAGGGTTGAGCCCCTTCATAATTTGACGAACTCGCTCTCTAACAGTAGCAACCAATGCTGGTGCATGCCTGAACAAATCACTGAACCGGACTGCATCTCCGATACGGTCATATAACCTGGCGCAACTGCTCAAAATCTGCGCACCATGCATCCCTAAGACTCTAGGGAACAAACTCCTTCAATAACATCTCTAAAAACTGATCCCAGGTGAATGCAGCTGCCTCGGCCGGACTACCCAACTCATATGCTCGCCACCACTGATAAGCCGTTCCCTTAAGCTAGAACATAGTGAAAGCAACCCCACTAGACTCCACAATACCCATAGTACAAAGGATACGGTGACACTACTCAAGAAAAACCCGGCATCCTCGAAGCCAAACGACTAAAAGTAGGAGGGTGGTACTTCTTGTACCTCTTAAGCCTGAGCTGCTCCCCCTCAGAAGCTGCAGCCCTAACCTCAGCTGAATTGGGTTGACCGGTTGTACCAGTATGACCTCTGGGACCTGGTCAACTTAGATGCGTAGCTCTAGGGTACGGGCGGCGGGAGTCTGTGCTCCTCCCCTGGCCTGAATCAACCCTGCCTGAGCCAGAGCGCAAACATGTTCAGAAACTGGGCGAGGGTCTTCTGAAGTGTTGGGGAAGTAACAGGCATCTCAGGTGCCTGCTCTTCAGCTGGATCTTTTGGTGGCTCCTATGTAGCAGCTCGTGCAGGTGCTCTGGCTGCACCACATGGACGTACTCGACCTCTACCCTGTTGTCGGCCGCTCGTGGCTACAGTAGGGAGGGGTGTCTGGTCATCCGATCTGGCTGTACATGTCCTCACCATCTGTGAGAGAATAGAAAAACAGAAATTTAGAACCCCGAAGTCAACAATTTTGCACGATAAGGAATCAAAGAAGTGAAGCTTTTCCTAAGAGTTCCATAGCCTCCCGAAGATAAGTATTGATGTCTCCGCACCGATCCGCGAGACTCTACTAAACCTGCTTATGACTTATAACAACTATGAACCTAGAGTTCTGATACCAACTTGGCACGATCCCAATTTCCCTCCATAGGACGTCGTGACGGCACCCAGTCTTTAAGACTAGGTAAGCCTAACAACATGCGGAATAACTGAAATATCAATAGATATAAGTCTCAAACTCAACAGCTGTATAAAAACAACAGTACAACTCAGCATATAAAAATTCCGAGACCCGACGTAATACAAGTCACAAGCTCTAAGTATGAATACTGGATAATCCTATACATCATGTCTATATATAAAGGATAATGAAATAAGAGGTCTAGCGAGAGGGGGACTCCGAGGCCTGCGGACGCCGGCAAGTATACCTTGAAGTCTCCATAATAGAATCCCAACTAATGCCTATGCTGGTAAGAAGTAGCTAGATCTGCACAAAAGATGTGCACAATAGTAGCATGAGTACACTAGCACGGTACCCAATAAATGCCAAGCCTAACCTCGGTAGAGTAGTGACGAGGTCAGGTCAGGTCCCTACTGAAAATAATAAAAGACTAAACAGATGTAGGCAGTATAATGAAGACAGTAATGAAATTAAAACAACGAATGGTATAACAAGATTAGCTACACAGAACTAAGCAAATAATGCAACATGGATAAAGACAAGTAATAGTATGCTAAGGAAACATTCATCAAAGACAAGTACAAAAGAATGAGGAAATGTCAATAAGAGTCACTACTGAGGTACCGCCTCATAGTCTCAAATCACAAAAATAAATCACAATCTTTCCTTATATCACCGCAGGAGCCTTTACATTTAGTTTTGAAATTATTTTTCACGAAATAACATCCGCGTTTTAGCTCACCTTATCACACCGCATGGCTTCTAGTAGTTCCCCTACTAGCCACGCGTATCAATCCTACCTTATCTCACCGCATGCGTTTCAACACCCAAACCTTATACCATCGCATGCGTATCAATATCACAATGTATCACAAATCGCACCTCAAGTGCCCAATATCTCAATAAGGAGCCCATAGCTCAACAATAATGTACACAAGTCTCAACAATAATAACTGGAAGAATAACTCAGTAGAATGATATTTCACAACTTAATACTTTGCCTCAATAGGAATCACGTCCTTTACAACTCAATACCAATTTCAACAATAAGGTATTCCAAGAAATAGCAATTTTCAAGTAAGAATTCAACAGTTAAATATTGAATACGGTGTAAGGAAACAAGAATTTCTACTAAACATGTAGAGCAATTAGCAAGTAAGAGATAAGACAAGTAGACATGTGAAATTAGACTAAATATGATGACTATAACATGTTAAAGTAACTCGATTAAAGCATGAAAAGAATCTACATAGCTAAAAATTGGCAATTTCCAAATTTTGCCTGTGTACCCATGCGTCACCTTGCGTACACTACTCTTACACATCACACTTATAAAAAAAAACACCAATCCTAAGGGTAAATTCCCCCACACAAAGTAGGCAAGCCAATTACCTCAAACCACGCTAAATCAATCCACTAGAAGGCTTTTTTCTCGATTTTCCAACTCTGAACAACTCGAATCTAGCCAAAATAATTTCATACTATAAATATTACTATAGGAAACTAATTCAAACAATGAAATTACGATCTTTGCAAAGAATTGAAAAATTGACCCAAAAAGTCATCTGGGGCCCGCGTCTCGGAACCCGACCAAAATTACAAAAACTGAACACCCATTCGATATCTAGTACAACCATACAAGAATTATTCAAATCCAACCTTATTTCGCCCTTCAAAACTCATAAAACTTAGTCTAAGAAGTCCCCAAATTTTCCAACTCCAATCTTTAATTACATGATAAAAACAATGATAGATTCGAGTAACGTAACTAAAACCGAGTTAGGAATTCTTACCCCAAAGTTATCTCTGAAAATCCATCCAAATTTTTCCTCAAACCGAGCTATGTAAGTCAAAAATGAAATAAACCCTCGATTTTGAAACTTAAGTCTGCTTCCTAGTGATTTCCTTCTTCACGAACGCGAAAAATGTCTCGCGTTCGCGAAGTACAAAAATATTGTTGCTAGATTTCCTGTTACGCGAGCGCTCCACTCGGGAATGCAATCATGCTTCGCGATTGTGAAGCCCTTCTTGAGAACGCGTAGACCAACGTGTGAGTCGACACCCCAGGCTGCCTTTCCTCTTCGCAAATGCGGATCCCAGTCCGCGATCGCAATGCACAAAGTCCTGGCCCTTCACGAACACGTGGCCTTCTTCGCGAATGCGAAAGGTAAACCTCCAGCAATCTCAGAATACTCTACGCGACACGGGAACACCTTCGTGAACGCGAAGAAGAAAACCAGAACTGAGAATGACCAGAACTTAAGTCGTTCCTCAATGATCCGAAATGCGCCAAACATGATCCGAATTACACCCGAGGCCCCCGGGACCTCAACCAAGCATATCAACAATCCTAATACATTATACGAACACGCTCGAAGCGTCAAATCACATCCAAACAACACAAATTCTACGAATCGCAACCCAAATTCAAGCCTATGTACTATGAACTCCCAAATTCTGAAACTAATTCTGATTCATACCAAAACACTCCAATTGATACCAAATCCTGTACACAAGTCATAAATGACATTGCGGACCTATTCAAATTTTTAGAATCGGGATCCAACCCCAATATCAACTAAGCCAACTCTCAGTCAAACTTTTCAAAAATCTGCCATTTTCCCACTTTCGCCAATTCGCGTCGGAACGACTTACGGACCTCCAAATCAACTTCCGGACACGCGTCTAAGACCAAAATTACCATGCGGAGCTATTGGAACCGTCAAAAGCCCATTCCAGAGTCATCTTCATACAATATAAACTACGGTCAACTTTTATAACCTAAACCTCCAACTTAGGGACTATGTGTCATATTTCACTCTGAAACTCACCCGAAACCAAAACCAAACACCCCGGCAAGTCGAAAAATCACAATATAACATAGATGAAGCATAAATTATGGGATTGGGGCTAAAATACTCAAAATAACCGGCCGAGTTGTTACATTAATATAATTCTTTTAATTATCAAAAAAATCTAATATCTAACAAGTTACTATTTTGGAAGTTCTTGGAGCAAATGAGTTCATCAGTGAAAAGAATAAGAAAAAAAATAAAAATGTCATATTCTACATCTTCAGAAATAGTAAGAACAAAAACGTGTAACAAATATTCATGTAGTGGTTGCAGATGGAGAATCCCCATAAAAGGATTCATGTTAAATAATTTATTTCTAGTCTTCCAGCTCATTAGGTCGCCGGTAAACAGCATGACAATGATTCCCCTTGACTTTGTTCTTTCGTGAGCATCAATATTATGCTTTTGGATGTGACTGAATTTAACGAATACCTTTTCTTTGCACAACTCGCAAAACAAACTTGAGGGCTGAGCCAATGAAGGCAGTGGATTATTAGCAAGAAGTGTGGGTAGAGACAATGAGTGTTTAGCAAGGGGAGGAGAAGGTTAATTTTAGGAAATTTAATAATTTCTTTAAAAATATATTCTCAACACATATGGCATAAATGTCATTAAAATCATAAGAGAAGTTGGCAAAAATGCCAACTTATCAGCATGCTTGTTGCGGGGAGTCTAAGTGTCCCCTCTAGTGGAAGTTTATCCGGTATTATATAATTTAGTGATTAATTCATGACATGTGTCAACTATTTAATGGTTTAGATTAGTTTTATTTTAAAATAATTAAAGAACTTAAGGAGTATAAAATAAGAAGAAAATAAACTAACAAGCAGCCGCTTATATCATTGAGCTTGTCATTTTTGTCTCATCTCTTAGAGCCCTATATGTTAAGAAGGAAAAAAAGAAAAAGAAAAATGAGATAGGGAGGATTGAACTTAAAGATAATATTTTATTACGATCTATGTAGAACTTATTTTTAGTTAATTTCTATTATTATATTAAAGTTACTAGACATATCATATAATAAATGCAATAGCATCTTTGGAACTTACAAGTAATTGTACGATTCTTAAAACTAATTTCTTTTTTAAATACTTAAGGATATGTGTGATGGAGCTAAGATTCGGACGAGGACAGAATGATGGAAATCAGACCATTTTCCAGTAGAGATGGGATTACATCAGGGGTCAGCTCTCAGTCTATTTTTATTTGCATTGGCAATGGACGTGCTGACGTGGCACATTTAAGGGGAGAGATAGTTTAGAGTATCTTAGGTCACTTATACAAGGGAATACGGAGAATGACGAGGATGTTGTATCAGGGCCGGTGGATAAATGGAGGTTCACTTCAGCTGTTTTGTGTGATAAGAATGTGCCACCAAAACTTAAAGGTAAATTCTACATAGCGATGGTCAGACCGACTATGTTGTATGGGGCTGAGTGTTGGCCGATCAAGAATTCGCATGTCTAGAAAATGAAGGTGGCAGAAATAAGAATGTTAATATGAATGTGCGGGCACACCGGGTTAGATAAAATTAAGAATAAAGTTATTCGGGACAGTTAGGAGTGGCCCCGGTGGAGGACAAGATGCGAAAAGCGAGACTTAGATAGTTCGGACATGTGAAGAGGAGGGACGTTGATGCACCAGTGAGGAGGTGTGAGAGGTTTGTCTTGGAGCGCTAAAGAGAGGTAGGGGTAAGCCGAAGAAGTATTGGGGATAGGTAATTAGGCAAGACATGGCAATGCTCCAACTCACCGAGGATATGGCCCTTGATAGGAATGTATGGAGGTCGAGAATTAGGGTAGAATGCTAGGTAGTCGAGCGTCTTCTTCGTTCCTACCTATAGTTTTAATACTCTATTTAGTGCTAGTCTTGTATTTCTTTTTCATAGATTTTTGTTACCACTTGTCGTTTCTTGCGCTTTGGTTTTCTGATTGCTTTGCTGGTGTTGCTGCTTATTGTATTCCTCGCCTTTTACCTTTCCTGAGTCTTTTTTCCTCTTTACCTTTGTATCTTTTCTAAAGCAAGGGTCTACCGATAATAATCTCTCTACTTTCTCTAGGTAAGGGTAAGGACTGCGTACACACTACCCTCCTAATGTTAGGCTAAAAATCCATATTTTTGCATAAAATTTGCCTTGCATTATACCTCAATCTTGTTAAATTTGGTGTAAATATTTGTACTCGAGCTTAATAAAGTCAATTTGAAGTGATTTGGCAAGCTTGCATGCAAAGTGAAGTAAAAAAAGAGAGAATTTGGAGGGAGTATGAGTTTGGTGCCCAAGTTAATGTCAGGCACCAACCAAAACACCAGAGGCAGAATAATGAAAATTTTGGTGTCCTAATTGGCGCCAAGCGCCAAGCGAGACGGCTAAGCCAGATTTCGTCCTAATTTGCCTAGAACTTGGTAGTTTCGACCTTACACGCCCCCAACATGTACAAAAAGGGTTCTAAACCTATTTCTTAGGGGTTATACATTATTTGGAGAGGAAAAAGGCTACGAGAACACTGAGAAGCAACAAATTGCAAGAGTTTTCTCTTCCATTCTTCCTTAAACTGTATTTTAATATTTTCAATTATTATCATGATTGTTGGCATGAGTATGAGTAGCTAAACTTTCTAATTTAGGGTTTGATGGAACCTATTGGAGGATGATTTTCTACTACGTTTAATATAAATTTGCCATTTACTTTTCGCTACTTGTTCAACTATATGATTATTGTGGTTGATTGAAGGGTCCTCAATTGACTGTGCCTATTTAGTGTGTATTACTTGGAAAAGGGTACACATTTAGGTAGTTGTTGACCAACATCACTCCTAACGTATATGAGGAATCAATACGAAGGGTTTAAAGGTGGGATTAGGAATAACGAAACCTTGGTACGATCTTAGTGAGCGGTAAACTAGAGCCAGCTAGCGTAGTCCGGAAGAATATGCTTAGTGAATTGTGGTAGTTACTCGGAAGAGAATTATGACACCCAAATTACTCACGATCGGTAGAGAATACTTAGACTAATTTATAGAGAAAGTAGCGGGGAGGATTCCGGTAATAGGGGAAATCATAACCTTAGACTTTTTCAAATTTTGTCCACAACATTTCCTTTGTTAGTTATAAATTACTGCATTTTAATTTCTTTACTCTTAGTTAGTAAACAGTCAAATCGTTATATGATTACTTGAATTCATGCGAATCTAGTGTTTGTAATTAGTAGATTAATTCCTTGTGGGATGCGATTCCGGACTTTTAAACCGGATTATATTTGCAACGACCGCTAAACCTCTTAGGAGGCATAATTGGGCATGATCAAATTTTAGCGCCATTGCCGAGGAATTAACGGTGTTATTAATTACAGCTAGAAGAATTGATAGGATTCTGAGTTTAATCAATTTTCTTCATTTTAAATTTATTATATTGAAATTCTAACATTTGTAGTCTTGGGTGTTACAGGTGCATGCCTAGAAACTCCTTAAGAATTGGTAAATTCTCTGAAGCATTATCGGATTCTGAGAAAGCTTTCAAGGCATTAAATTGTGCAAACAAGAAAGACAAACAACAACAAAACTTGATAGACCATATCGAACTAAAGATGGGGGACGTCATAGACGACTAAAACAACCGAAACAATGGGAATGACCGGAACAATCGGGGTGTGGCACCTCTTCTGCCAGAAGCAACCTTGTATGTTTGGGCATAACCCACACTGAAAATCTGGCAACCATAATTGCGGTCCCTCAGATACAAGCAGAGTCATTTCAAATCACAAATAACATGTTACATCTTCTGCAGAAAAAGGGACTGTTCTCTGGGTCTTACATTGAAGATCCACAATAGCATCTGAAAAACTTTTTGTCAATTTGTGTCACTCAAAGGCAACCGAATGTGACACTGGAAGCAATTAGACTGTTATTGTTTCCATTTTCACTGATTGGAGAAGCTAAGACTTGGCTTAATTCGCTCCCCATAAACTCCATCACCATTTGGGAGGAATCAGTCAAGCAGTTTTTGAACAAGTTCTACCCACCAAATAAGACTGCCAAGCAAGTTGATGAGATATTGAGCTTCGGGTAGAAACCAGCTGAAACACTACAAGAAACGTGGGAGAGGTTCATGGGGATATCGGTTATGTTTCCACGTCATGGCATTCCAGATCAGATGTTGGGACAAAGGTTTTACATGGGATTGGTAGATAGCTTGAAGGCCAACGTTGATGCTTCAGCAGGTGGAGCATTTTTGAGAAAATCATTTAGAGAGTGTAATATCCTGCTAGATAAAATGGCTCAAAACTCAGGATGGATGATAAGAGACACCACAATCACCCCTGTAGTTCACTCGGTAGCTATGGACCCAAACAACTCCATAGACGAGAATATGGCCATTCTGATGACGCAAATGAGTATCCTCACCAAGAAGATTGACGAATCAGGCCAGAAGTAGGTACACATAGTTGACACGACTAATAGGGGCTTATGTACACCATACATTAACCAACGTATGTGCGCTCGTGGAGTGGTAAAAGTGACAACCAGAACTATTAGGAAAATATGAACTATGTGGGCAACTATGGAGGACAGAGGCAAGGTGGTCAGAATTGGGGGCAGCAGAATCAACAGTATAGACCAGCACAACAGCAGTAGAATAATAGCAAAAATCCTGGAGTTATGCGACCACAGGGTCAAGTTGTGCCTTACCAAAGGCAACAAGGATACAATTAGCAAAATTAGCAGCTAGCTTATCAACAACCTCAACAGCAACAGATAGTGAGATAAGATGATGGGTTGTCTGAAATTAAAGGAATGCTGCAAGAACTGATTGGGTCCAATAGAAAAATGCAAGAGATGGTGGAAACACATGACTCAACAATAAAAGGCATTGAGATTCAATTAGGGCAGATATCTATGGCTCTGAATAATCATTCCCAAAGGACGTTACCTGCGGACACACATGTCAATCCGAAAGAGCAGGTCCAGAAGCAGCGTATGGCAGTGTGTCTAAGAAATGGTAGAGATCTTTATCTAAAGCAAGAAATTGCTCGCGAAAGCCGATCAACTGAGATACTTGTGCCAGTACTAATTGGGGTAGATTATTCAATAGGGTTAACAGAGGTAACAGTACAACATGCACAAGAGGAACCAAGCAAAGAAAAAGAGGTTGCAGAGGAGACTGGAAAAGTGCAAGAGAAGGCATAAGAAAAAGTGTCGGAGCAGGATCTAACTCAAGTCACAGGAAGGAAGCGACCTCCACCACCATTCCCACAGAGGTTGGCCAAATATCAAAAGGATGAGCAATACAAAAAAATTCATGGAAATGTTGAAGCAAATTCAGGTAAACATTCCTCTAATTGATGCTTTGGGGGAGATGCACGGTTATGCAAAAATGATGAAGGAATTGATATCACGCAAGTTCGACTTTTAAGACTTGGCAACTGTGATATTGACTCAGACCTGTAGTGCTATTGTGACAACAGCTATAGCTAAGAAGCTATCAGACCCTGGAAGCTTCACAATTCCATGCACCATAGTTAGCTACGCATTCACCAAAGCAGTGTGTGAATTGGGGGCAAGTATAAATATGGTGCCATTGGCTATCTATAAAGTTAGGCATTAGAAGAGCAAGGCCCACATCCATGTTACTACGGCTAGCTGATTGAATGGTGCAAAAGTCCATCATGCATACTTGACGATGTCCTTGTGCAAGTTGGTAAGTTTTTTGTTTTCGGCAAATTTTGTCATTCTGGACTGCCAGATTGATGAGGAGATTCCTATAATTTTGGGAAGGTCGTTCTTGGACACAAGAAGAGCTCTGATTGATTGTGAAATTGGGGAGCTGAAGATAAGGCTGAATAATAAAGAAATAACATTTAATGTGCAAAAGTCTATGCGGCGACCCAGTGAGTTTGCAAATTGCTCTTTGATAGAAGTTGTGGATGTGATCATGGAGGAAGATGATGAGGCACTTAATGCAAACGACCCTCTTGCTGCGTGCCTCTTAAACTTAGAAGAGGTAGATGGTGAAGACTTGGCAGAGTGGGTGCTGGCTCTTGAAGGCCAAGGGTACTGGAAAAGAGAGCTTGAATTTGAGTCTTTACACTTAGAAGAAAGTAAGACCCCTCTAGCTAAGACATCGATCGAAGAGTCACCATAGTTGGAACTAAAATTGCTACCATCTCACCTCAGGTATGCTTTCTTGGGACCTAACTCGACTTTACCTATTATTATATCATCTAGTTTGTTAGATATGCAGGCAGAACAGCTTTTGCAGGTGTTAATAGAGTGCAAAACTGCAATTGGTTGGACCATTACAGATATTAAGGGTATCAGCCTCGCCTTCTGTATGCATAATATTTTACTGGAAGATGGGCACAAACCTTCCAGAGAACATCAAAGAAGGCTGAACACCAACATAAAAGAAGTCGTGAAAAAGGAGGTGATCAAGTGGTTAGATGCGAGAATCATTTTCCCCATCTCCGACAACAACCGGGTTAGCCTAGTTCAATGTGTGCCAAAGAAAGGTGGAATGACTATGGTGCAAAATGAGAACAACAGGCTGATCTCAACAAAAGCAGTCACGGGATGGTGAATTTGTATAGACTATAGAAGATTGAACAAGGCCACCCGAAAAGACCATTTTCCCCTGACGTTCTTGATCGGATGCTAGATAGATTGGCAGGGATGGACTTTTCTTTTTGGATGGATACTCGGGGTATAGTCAGATCTCTATTGCCCCAGAGAATAGAGAGAAAACGTCATTCACCTGTCCATACGGCATCTACATTTTTCGGAGAATGCCGTTTGGCCTATGCAATGCACCCGCCACTTTCCAAAGGTGCATAATGGCCATCTTCACAGATATGGTAAAGGACATAATAGAAGTCATTCATGGATGATTTCTCGGTGGTAGGAAACTCGTTCGATGATCGCCTTAGGAATCTGAAAAGAGTGCTGAAGAGATGTATGAAAACTAATATGGTGCCAAACTGGGAAAAGTGTCATTTCATGGTACAGGAAGGTATAATATTGGGGCACCTAATGTCAAGTAAGGGAATTGAGGTGGATCGTGCAAAGGTTGATGTAATAGAAAAGTTACCACCACCCACTTCCGTCAAGTCAATAAGAAGTTTTGTTGGCCACGTCGTTTTCTACAGGCGGTTTATAAAATATTTTCCCAAATGCTAACCCTTTGTGTAAATTGCTTGAAAAAGATCACCCTTTTGTGTTTTCTGATGATTGCAGGGTAGCTTTTGAGGAATTGAAGAAGAGGCTGGTGTCTGCACCTATCATAGTTACACCCGACTGGGAGCAACCAAATGAGCTGATGTGCGATGCAAACGATTATGCTGTGGGAGCAGTGCTAGGGCAGGAAAAGGAGAAGGTGATGCACTCAATATACTATGCAAGTAGAACCCTGAGTGGTGCCCAACTAAACTACACAATGACTGAGAAGGAGATGCTAGCAGTGGTGTTCGTATTTGACAAGTTGAGGTCATACCTGATAGGCTCGAAGGTAATTATTTATACTGACCATGCTGCCCTCAGATGCATAATTGAGAAGAAGGATTCAAAGCCACACCTAATTCGATGGGTGCTGCTACTTCAAGAATTCAACCTAGAAATCCGTGACCGAAAGGGAACGGAGAACCAAGTGGTTGATCACTTGTCTAGGCTGGAAGGAGTAGAGAAGAAGGTTGAGATGGAAGAGGTTGTGGAGACTTTCCCGGATGAACAACTTTTGGCTACGAGCCTTGAGGTAGCGCCATGGTATGCAGACATTGCAAACTACCCGGCGAGCGATATTATCCCCTATGACCTTTCCTCTGGCCAAAAGAAAAAGTTCTTTCGTGATTATCGCACGTATTATTGGGATGAACCTTATCTGTTCAGGATTTGTTGATAACATGATCCGGAGATGTATCCCCGAGAAAGACCAATCTTCTATTTTGCAGTCTTGTCATGAATTCCAATATGGTGGCCATTTCGGGTGAGTAAGGACAGCTGCGAAAGTGTTGGAGTCGCTTCTACTGGCCGACACTATTCAAGATTCACACTTCTGGGTGAAGGGCTGTGATGAATGCCAGCAAACCGGGAATATTTCCCACCGACATGAGATGCCCATGAACCCAATTCAAGAGGTGGAAGTGTTTGATGTATAGGGAATCGATTTCATGGGGCCTTTTGTCAGCTCATATCGCAACAAGTACATACTCGTAGCTATGGACTGTGTGTCAAAATGGGTGGAAGTTGTGGCACTCCCTACAAATGATGCAAAAGTAGTCATTGGTTTTTTGAAAAAGAATATATTTACCCGGTTTGGCACTCCAAGGGCAATAATTAGTGATGGAGGCACTCACTTCTACAACCGAGCATTCGCAAAGTTGTTAGAAAAATATGGTGCGCCACAAGGTTGCCACCCCATATCACCCATAAACGAGTGGGCAAGTGGAAGTTTCGAATAGAGAGATAAAGAGCGTTTTGACAAGAATGCTACACGAACGGATTGGGCGAGAAAGTTAGATGATGCACTTTGGGCCTATCGTACCGCTTTCAAAACTCCAATTGGCACGTCGCCGTATAAATTGGGGTTGGGAAAGGTGTGTCACTTACCCGTGGAGTTGGAGCATAAAGCTTTGTGGGCATTGGGGCAACTGAATCTCGATTTGGAAGCTGCGGGTACAAGTAGAGTCACAGAGCTGCATGAGCTTGATGAGTTTCGCTACCATGCTTTTGAGAGCAAAAGACTATACAAGGAGAAAATGAAGATGATGCATGACAAAAATATTCTTGAGCGGAGTTTTAAACCTGGAGATGTGGTATTGCTATACAATTCGAGATTGAAGCTGTTTCTGGGCAAGTTGAAGTCAAGATAGTCAGGACCATTTCGTGTGGTAGAGATGCATCCTGCGGGAGCCGTACAAATTGCATTAGAAGATTACTTCCGCAAGTTCAAAGTTAACGAGCAAAGGCTAAAACATTATCAAGGCATGGTTGAGGAAGATAAATCGATCTCGACCATGTACTTGAAGGATCCTTGATAAAAGGATGGTCGTGCCGCGATGTTAAATCGGCTGCTTCGTGGGAGGCAACCCATTATAATGTAATAATTCGTCGTGCCGCAACGTTAAATCAAGCGGTTGTTGGGAGGCAACCCGAATTTCTTGTTTTCATCTAGTTTTCATTTAGTTTAAATAAATAAAAAATTCAGCAGCACTTCAGCGCCCAGCTAGGCGCCAAGCGCCAATGAAAACATCTAAGGCAGAAAAGTCACAAATGCTGCTATTTTCTTCAGCGCTAAGCACGGATGAAAACGGCCAGGTAAGTCCTACCCGTTTTACTAGACATATTCTTCTGAACTATGATAGCTAGCACTAATTCACCACTCACTAAGATCGCACCATGTTTTCTCATCTCTTACTCTTCTTCTTCCCCAAACTTCCTATAGAGTAGAATGTTAGCAATTGTGTATTGAATTCCAACGGAGTTTTTATTTTTGGCGTTATTGATTAACTATAGGGTGGAAAACTAAAATTCCCACCACCTCGTTGAATTTGGAAGGGTAGGGCACTTGTCCAATGGTTTGAAAGTCTTGAATGAAAGTATTGCGTACCAAGTGTTCGATAAAATCATTAAAAGAACATTGTTGATGGTCGGCGAGTTCTGAGTAACCGAGCATTGTTTGTTGGCACTAAGGCGTGAGTATCGGGTATTAGAGAGTAATGTCGGTCATGAAGGTCATATGTGTGAGCCTATCTGTGTACACTTGTCGTGTATTGTATTGTTTCTTTTCTTTTTTTAGTTGTTTCATTGCGTTGCAGTGTATCCTAATTGCGTGGGTAGCAACTCGGGTCAAAGAGAGCTCTAATCAATCTACTTTAAAGGCCCGAGTGTAGTGCGATGCATTGTAATGTATGTGCTGTCGTTATATGCTATATACGGATGTTGTTGGTTGCTAAGGGGAACTCTTGAGTACCCGATTCATTGCTTGAATCTTAAGTGTGGGGTCACCCCAACCCCACCTTTTATCTATAGAGGATCTTTGAAGTTTTCACTAATGCGACATTCGTTGTTCACAGGTGTCAGTACTAATGGCTCGTGAAGGTTCACAAAAGGCAAAGTCAAAGGCAAAGGCAAAGCCTTCTATGGCTGCCCCATCCACGATGAAGCGAAAACAAAGTGAGGTTGTTTCACGCAAATCGTGAAAAGGATAGAAAGTGGCGGAACCTTCAACAAGGTAGCCTCGTGTGCCTTGTCCAGCCCTCCAGGTATATAGAGAGGATACAAGAAGTTGGTACTACTCCTTTGTACCATATGAGCTGTATATCTCAGAAATGGGCATCAACACTATAGCTTTGGAGCAGCATTTTCCCACCGTTCTGGACTAGATAAAGAAGTTGAAGTTGGACCATTTGTTAGAATGCCCCGGGCAAGCTAATTTGAGCATGGTGAAAGAACTATATGGTAATTGGCATTGTAAGATAAATGAAGCCGATGTGCGAGGTGTGGGGATCAACTTGCAAGATCAAGCACTTTCTGAGTTTTTGGGGGCTCCGAACCATGATCCGCAAATTTTTCAAAAGTTCGTGCGCGGTCTAGACTACCCGGCCATCCGTCAGACATTATGTAGGGAAAACTCGATGGCGAAGTGGATTCGTTCACAACGAAATTACACCCACATGGACATGTGCCGTACTGACTTCAACAAAATAGCTAAGGTCTCACATAACTTTGTTCTTGCTCGTATCATGCGGGGTGAGCATTCTTTAGATTGCACGAGAGCGAGGGTTTGTTTGATATATTTTTTGATGACTGGGAAACCTGTCAATTTTGGTCAGTTGATGCTTGATGGGATGAAATGCACAAAATTTCTGAATGACTCTAGGAGGTTCTTCTACGGGAACCTATTGACACAGATGTTGCTGTAGAAGGAGGTCCCGATTTATGAGGGAGCTGATGAGATTGTGTCGGCTTCGACTGAGTTTCTAGATATCTCGGCGATACCGCTAGAGAATGGTCCAAAATTGAGCATTGCAGCCAGGCAAGAACGGGATGACAACCTGCAGCGTCACATGTATTGTATGATGAGCCTATGATTTTGTAAAAGGTGGGGGTGACAGAGGCAGAAAAGCAAAAGCTGAACTAGAATTGCCCACTGTTGGGGTCAACCAAGAAGCTTTTGGGATTGTCACTGGGTAGCCTGCTCCACTCTTCTGAAGATAGGAACAGTACTCCACCATCTCCTGATAGGGGCGAGGCTGGTGAGGAGGTTGATGGGCCTTCAGCAGTTCTGAGTGTTGCGGAGCAAAGCACAGCAGATGGTTCGTGGTCTAGTAGATCAGGGCAGGCGCGTAGATTGGTAAATGAGGACTCAGAAGGAGAGGGCTCCGACTACAACCCGAATAGGTCCTTTTAGCCAGGGAGTTCCTTCTATCCACCGTACTGCTTTATATTTTTGTTGTAGGTGCATTTGGGACACTGCATTTTTTTTAAGTATGGGGTGGGGAATTTCCTTTAATGAGTAGTAGTAGTATGTTAGTACCTAGTAGTAATGTAACTTCTAATTTTTAGATTCTATTTTCTTTTTAATTTCTAGCTTCTTGATTTTAATTGCGTAGTTAATAGAAGTAGTAATGTAGTATAGTAGAATTAGTTTGAAAAAAATTGGACTTTTCCCGACGATGGATCTCTTGGACAGCTTTTCTTGAGGGATTAAGGTCCAATATTTAAAAAAATTCAAAAATATTTTTTATTATTGTTAGTTAGTCGTAGGTAGATAATAATCCCCCTTGGTTTTTCTTTTGGCATCGGTTCTTTTCCAAGGGATTTAACTTGAACCGGGTAGTTTGTTTTATTTTTTCCATTTTTTAGGAAACCGAGGGAAGAAAACTTGAGTGTCCTATTTTGACATGTTTGATGCTAACATAGTTAGGCCGTAGCATGTAAATTACCTTCCTTACATGTTTTATGAAAATTGATGCCGTGAACGATTGAATAGCCTGTCCGTGACGCTTTCTCTCAGTTACTTGGCTCATTATTCATGTAGTGCTTTATTGCTTAATATTTCTTGACTTTTTGATTACTTGCCTAAACTTGAGAGTTGGACTTGGAACCGTAGCGATTGGGATCATGTGCATTGTGTAATGTGAGATGTTGATTACATTCTGTGCTATCCTGTGTTTGTCTAGAACTTCCCCTGTGTGTGAGTCGAAGCGAAATAAGTAAGATTTATGAGTCTAGGAGATGATGTAGGCATTCCTTTGATTGTCCATGGAGCTATTATGCCACCATAAATTAAATTATCCTTAGATAGCCCATTTGAGCCTATAAGCCTTTTTTGGCACTCACATTACAAGCCAATTCCCATTTTGTTCTTAATTAAATCTTGTTGAACATTTACCTCCGAAAGCACTTAAGTCTCTAAAAGAGTAAGGTGAGAGTTGGGACAACTTTTAAGTGGAACTATAGAAAGGCCAAAAGGGGCATGTATGTTTTGAAAGATCAGCCGGGCAACCTAAAAATTACAGAGTGTTGAAGGAAAAAGAAAAGCAAAGAAAATACAAAAAGGAAAAAAAATAGTATATAGAAAATACACCTCCTATTCATCAGGATCCGGGCTAGTGAATGCAGAGTTATGCTTAAAAAAGAGGCCAAGTTGTATATGGTTTCGTGGCATTGCTTGAATTGGTCATGAAAAGTGTGTAGTGAAAAGTTAAGTGTAATGTATTAAAGTGCCTAGGAGAGTGAGTCACTATATCCAAAAATATATCCTACCCGTCCTTTAGCCTACATTACAACCCGTAAAGACCTAATTGATCCTAAACTTTGCGAGCTTAGATTAGTGGAGATTACACTACGAGCAAGTCTATGGTACAACCACGGGATGCTCATGAATTTCTTTGTGAGAGTGAGTGGTTCTTTGTTCATATATGTGATGTCCTTAAATTATATTCGAATGCATATTTGAATGAGTGGACAAATACCCTCTTACTCTTTGGTGAAGCACATGACTCCATGATGGATAGGTGACATTACTAAACAACTCCTGTTAGGTGAGTGTATGAGTTGAGAGTGCTTATTGGCGACGAGTCGGTCTTTGAGGTTAGGTGGTTATGGGCAGGTTGTTTCAGTGTTTTTAATTGGTCACTATTGAGCCGAGGATCTCCCGAAAACAGCCTCTCTACCCCTTCGGGGTAGGGGTAAGGTCTGCGTACTCACTACCCTCCCCAGACCCCATTAGTGGGATTTCACTGGGTTGTTGTTGTTGTTGTTGTTGTTGTTGTTGTTGTAATATTCCGGCATGTGGAAGTTGTGAAAGATATGAATTTGTATGCAATGGCTCAATTGTTGGTATCAAACATGGTCATAGGTGTAGTGTGTTGAATTGCCAAATGTTCCTCCATTGTATGATGTCTTGAGTGCATTGTTTGGTTAGCAAGGTTTTAGGTTGCTCGAGGACGAGCAAGAACTTAAGTGTGGGTGGTGATGTTAGGCTAAAAATCAATATTTTCGCATGAAATTTGCCTTGCATTATACCTCAATCTTGTTAACTTTGGTGTAAATATTTGTGACTCAGCTTAATAATGGTGTTTATATGTGTAGGAGTCAATATGAAATGATTTGGCAAGCTTGCATGCAAAGTAAAGTAAAAAATAGAAGAATTTGGAAGGAGTATGAGTTTGGTGAATAGTGAAAAATTTCGGCATCCTGGTTGGCGCCAGGCGCCAAGCGAGACGACTAAGGCACATTTTTTGTCCTATTTTGGCTAGGGCTAGGTAGTTTCGACCCTACACGCCCCCAACATGTATAACAGGGGTTCTAAACCTATTTCTTAGGCGTTAGACATTATTTGGAGAGGAAAAAGGCTACGAGAACACTGAGAAGCAACAAATCGCAAGAGTTTTCTCTTCCATTCTTCCTTAATCTGTTTTTTAATTCTTTCAATTATTATCATGATTGTTGGTATGCATATGAGTAGCTAAACTTTCTAATATAGGGTTTGATGGAACCTATTGGAGGATGATTTTCTACTACGTTTAATATAAATTTGTCATTTACTTTTCTCTACTTGTTCAACTATATGATTATTGTGGTTGATTGAAGGCCCCTCAATTGACTGTGCCTATTTAGTGTATATTGCTTGGAAAAGGGTAAATATTTGGGTAGTTGTTGACCAACATCACTCCTAACGTATATGAGGAATCAATATAAAAGGTTTAAAGGTGGGATTAGGAATAACGAAACCTTGGTGCGATCTTAGTGAGCGATAAACTGGAGCCAGCTAGCATAGTTCGAAAGAATACACTTAGTAAATTGTGGTAGCTACTCGGAAGAGAATTACGACACCCAAAGTACTCATGATCGGTAGAGAATACTTAGACGAATTTATAGAGAACGTAGCGGGGTGGATTCTGATAATAGGGGAAACCATAACCCTAGACTTTTCCAAATCTTGTCCACAACATTTTCTCTGTTAGTTATAAATTACTGTGTTTTAATTACTTTACTCTTAGTCAGTAAATATTCAAATTGTTATTTCATATTTCTGAAGGTTGATTACTTGAATTCGAGCGAATCTAGTGGTTGTAATTAGTAGGTTAATTTCTTGTGGGATTCGACTCCGGACTTGTAAACTGGATTATATTTGCAACTACCGTTATACCCAGCGGGATTATACTGGGTATGTTGTTGTTGTTGTTGACCGCTACACCTCTTAGGAGGCATAATTGGGCGT
Organism: Nicotiana attenuata; assembly: GCF_001879085.1. Classification (NCBI taxonomy): domain Eukaryota; kingdom Viridiplantae; phylum Streptophyta; class Magnoliopsida; order Solanales; family Solanaceae; genus Nicotiana; species Nicotiana attenuata. The sequence continues at coordinate 134,710 of NW_017671234.1, forward strand.
GATCACCTTCCAGACCCCACATGTATGATTTTACTAGGTTTGTTGTTATTGTTGTTGCTTTTTAAATATTTATGACGTTTAAACAACTTTGTTTTTATTATTTTTAAACAACGTTCACATGAATTGATGAAACAAAAAATACTTGTCATTCAAAGTTTTATTTGTCAAATTCTTTTGAAAAATTAAATAATCGATTATGATAAGAAGAAGAATAAATTATGAACTGCACATAACTTTAGGCTTTATATCATGCTTGTCCTATATGTAGCATAGTAGGGTATTAAGAGATGAGATAAAACTGACAAACATATATGATATAAATAGCTGTTGATAGTTTTTTTTTTTTTCTTTTAATTTTCTACTTAGTTATCTTACACCAGTTGTAGTTGTTTACAAACAAAACGAATATGAGACATAAAATAGTTTGGTAGATACATGGCATGAATCAATCCCACATGAGGTGGAGTCAACCACCATGTTTGTGAAGAGAAAATCCAAACTACCAGGTGGGGAAGTGTTGTGCTGAATCACAGAAGTAAGAAGGCAAAAATAAAATGGGAACAGCTAAGCTTCATAACTGAATATTCAAATCTGAGACGTAGTCCTTCCTATTCAAGTTCAGATCCAGTCCTTTATGAGTCAAGTCTTAGTTTTGAATTGCTATCTTTTGTATTCTATTGGTTTAGCTTCTTCTTTTTTTGGCATTTGAAGTAAGTTCTTGTAACTTTTATTGATTAGGGCCTAAGAGGCTTAATATGTATTTAAATAAATTTTTATATTCTTCTCTTGAGATGGATAATATCATTAGAACAAATGTTTGAGCTCTTGACTTATGTACATGTTAGTGTAACCAGAGTGACCATGAGTTTCATATTGCTTATTTCGTCACTTTTGACCCTAATAACTGATATTTTATTTTTTGGTAATTCTAAAAGAAAGAAGTTAATAATGTTAACATATAAGGATCAACAAACTTGATTCCTGCTTATTTATTTCGAAACTGATAAAGTTAACTGTGTTCAAAGGAATTATGCAAGAAAGTGTTGATGGTTAATTTGGTTCTTATGTTGAGATGTACATAGGTTTATCATTATCAAAAGGGAAAATTTGTTGAGCTCTGGTAAAATTAATTTTGATGATTAACAAACAGTTAATGATGAGCGAACGGTCGTATATCGTTATATAATATAAAAACGTTCATGAGAGAAAGCCTAGCTTTATCTTAATTTTATGATCCTAGTCAGCTCGTCTTTGTTTTGAGGCCAATAACCAGTGACTCTTTTGGTCCCTTGAAGATATCTGTTGTACTAATAAACATATCGACAACTTGTCAAACAGATAGCGAAGAACCAAGTTCCTCTCTGTATCGTTGATCAAGAGCTGCAAAATGATACCTAACGCAATTAGACAATATTATTTATGGAAGGATTTGATTTCGTAGGCTATAAGTAGTGTATCAGCTGGAAGAATACATGTTCAACAAGAATTCAGTTTATAAAAACACTTGTATGGAAGGAAAGACGTGTGAATTTAAGAAAACCAAGTCCTATTAGGATTAATTTCCTTAACCGATTTCTTTTGAATTTGGAGCACAAAATTAAGGAATATTTTGGCCCAACCACTACTAGAAAAAGCTAATTTTCGACCGTCAAATCAGTCGAATTCGACTGTCAAATCAGTCAAAAATAAAGGACGCATTTGAATTTAAGTGATTGCGGCTGAATTGGTCGGTAAATTTGCGACTTATTCGGTCGTTAATCAAAATAAAAGTAAAAATAAAAAATTAATTTTTCCAACCGATTCAATCGAAAATTAAATAATAGAATTAATTTTAATTAAATATTCCGACCAAAGCAGTCGTACATATTGAGTATAAATTAATCAAAAAATTCAAAAATTCTCAATTTGCAACCGAATCAATCGCAATCTTGATAATTTCTGGTGAAATTGACGACTGATTCGGTCGCATATCAGTCCTAAATCTGGAAAAAATTTAGAGAATTCTACTGTATTATTAATTACATCACCTGCCAAATAAAACAGCCAACCATACACCTAACAGCCAACCAAACACCTAGTATAACATTCCAACTTCAATATTTACTATAAAACGAGCAGAATATTTATAACAATCTAACCAACTAATCAAACAACATTCATTTTGATCAACCAATTATCAAAATACTAACTCAATTTCGTAAATTAAACATGTCCCTAACTTCAAATCTAAAATATAATATACACATTCAAATAGTTAATCCTAGTCAGACTCAGTCTCCTCCTCAGACTCAGACTCCATTGCAGGTTGACTGCCTTTCTTGATTTTCTTTTTGGACAATTTTTGGATCAAAGCCTCAGTTGCGTGCCATTCTTGCGACATTTGATCCATTCTTTGACGCATAGCTTCCATGTCTTCTATGGAAATTGATGTACCAGCGAATAATGTTGCTGGACGACTGTAGGATGGCTGTACTCCAATTTTGTAGACTCGATCTTTATTTATATTCACGAGAAATAAATAAAAGAAAGTAAAAGGAGTAAGAAAACAAGCACGTAACTTTCAAACTAATACCAAAATAGATAATTACTGTACATAATATCTATACCTTTATTTACGCCATCTGTTGCCTGTGTCCAAATTGCAGCCATATCCTCCGGAGCCGGCTGAGATCCTTCAAGCTGAGTTTGTTGCCATGCATCAAGATCATTATGATACTTGTCCTGAAATAAAATAATGCACGTTATATAAATAAAATAATCCTAAAAAATAAAATAGTTTTGGAGCTGGGATCATAGAAATGTCTCTAAAGCACGCGGTTCGGCCCATCCTTCTCTTATGCCGTCCTTCTTCTTCTTCTTATGGGTCTCTACAAAGACCTTAACATAAGTCACATCTCCCCCACGTTCTTTTTCTTGAAAAAGATAATTAGAAATGTGTGTGTGTGTGTGTATTGCATACTTGTAAAATTAAGAATATTTTATAATGAGATTACCAATCTCAAACGGTGGGCTGCAAAACTGATAGAATCTCCAGTATGCGACGCTCCACCCTTAATAGAAGCTCTTTTTAATTTTACATGTTCACTCTTCTTCTTTCACTCAGGGTTGTTCCACTTCTCCAAGAGCTGATTCCAGACATCTACACATATCCACTCAGGCTTGGTGCCACCTCTCCTAGCAAAATGATGTGAATCTGTTCTCCGTTTCTGTGCTCTCTTCTCGAAGTTAGCATTCACCTGATTTTCAAGTGCAGGCTGTCATATGCACCTAACCTGCAAAAAGGAATAAATAATATGACGAATGAGGATAAATATTAATAAAATTTAATTTATTCTTACCTTAAATTGTTGTCACATATTCATTATAATCCTGTACGGTATCTATCTACAGGAATTCCACGGCTCATGAAAAAATAGCTTCATAGCTTCCATTACCATATGTGTGGCCTGATAGGATGGCAAAAACCTACATTAAATTTAACATATAAAATAAACATTCATTAAATTCATTATATGCAAAATTTTATGGAAAGATTTTAAAAGAAAATTGAAGAAAACCCCACTTGTCGCCATAGGGAACGATAATCAGCCGATAAAGAGAATCGTACTGTACAGTCCCCCCAGTACACCAGCAACTATAGAAGTACTGGTGGATTGGGATGCAGCTGCATAAGAGCCTTCAATATCCAAGTTAGATATACTTAGAGTTGATGATGATGGAGATGATAATTGAGTGGGCGATGTATGAGGCACAAAAGATGAACCACCATACTGGCTACTATGATAGATCGGGGATGCAATCGGTGGTGAGCCACCGACTGACTAGCAGGATCACGCGGGGAAGAAGCTGGAAAATAAGGTGTGGGTATAAAACTAAGGGTGGTCAAAGCTGAGCCACCATGAGAAAGCATGGAGTAATACTGAAGCGAGTTAGAGGGGGGGACTTTGAAAAAGTTAGATGGCTGTGAAGCTGGCATGGAAGGACGAGTAGGCATAGAAGGAAAGCTCATATTTCGTAGGTGGAGGAAGCTAACTTGTAGTAGGTAAAGTGTATTTTTTCTACATAGATTTTTTTTATTTCTTTACCGCGAGAAGCCATCTATGTAATGAATATAAAATAATTACATATAAAACAAATATAAATATAAAGTATACATAATAAATATAATAATATAAACATAAAAAATCAAAATGTCATTAATAATATTAAAGTAATTTTATTACATATTACGATGATTTAAGGAATAACATATAAATAAAGAACAAGCCATAAAACACACAAATAGCTTAATCCTCATCATTTGTTTCATTTTCATTTTCTTCAGCGCTTGTTTCATTTTCATTATATAAATCTTCATCCTCGCTTGTTTCATGTTCATCAATTGTATCTTCGTCCTCATTTTCCATTGATGTTCCTCACCATGCTCAGTTAAAATTGATCTTAGGACAGAAGGATCGAATTCTTCGTATAGGTCGTTGCTATCCTACAATTCATTTGCTAATTCATCATCCGCTACTATTTCAACACTTGAAACATCATTTTGGTACTCTACATCCAATGCATCCTCGACTTCAACTCTACCCACTAGCTTAGATTTTATCACTACCCGCTATGCAGACCAATTCTTGCACAAAAGATAAGGTGCATAATACACTTATTTTATATTTTGTGCAATAATAAATGGGTCATAGAGTCTATAACTCCCCCTGTGCTTTATTTCAACAATTTTGTACCAAGGATGGACCTTCGTATCTTTTTTGGTGTTGGATCATACCACTTACACCGAAAGAGTACTAATATTTTCTTTGGCCGACCCACTTTATACTCAAGTTCTATGATCTCTTGAAGCACACCATAATAATCATATTCCCATCGACTTTCACACACATTCCACTATTATTTATTTTCTATATGAAACTTGCACCCATTGATACAACACTTAGACATCTTTCTGACTCTAGGATCAGATCCCCAAGCTATATCTTGCAAAAATCGATCATTTATGCCATTAACTGGATTATGTTAGGGTGAATTAATTTAAAATTATTTAAGTACATATAACTTATTATAATTTACTGCTAAGACCATGTTAAATATTAAGTAACACTTACAAATTCTTTAAACCATTCTGAAAACTTAGGATAAACAGGTTCTTGCCTATACGTACCCACAAACCAACTGTTCGACAAAATAAAAAATGTCATTAGTTAAAGCGATGATGAATCTTTAATATATCGGTAATATAAATGTATACTTACTTATTGTAAGGTTGGACCTTTGGGCAATTCAAAAGCACATGTGTTGTAGCTGATTTTAGTTCCATCTCACTCAAAAGTCATTTTGTACTACGTTTTGGACCGCCTTTACCTAGTTGATTGAATATGGAAAATGGTGGATACGAAAGATCGGTGCCTCCATCGTCATGCCGAACAGGTCTATTTCTCAAATATGGCACATTATGTTCAAAATAATATGAACAAAAATAAGAAGTTTCTGTAGCCACATATGCCTCGGAAATCGATCCCTCAATCCTAGATCTATTTTTGACAGTCCGCTTACATTTGCCAATAATCCTACATATTAGCAATATTTTTAGATTGTAACGACCCGATCGGTCATTTTGCGTTCTAGAACCCCGTCCCCAAAATAAGACTCCCTGTATGTGATTTTACTGTTTATGACTTGCAGGGATAGTTAGTTCGGGATTTGGAAGGATTCGGATTGAAATCGGAATACTTGGTTCCTTAAGTTGGCCTTAAAAGGCTAAGTTTGACTTCGGTCAATATTTTGAGTAAAATGGAATTTCAAGACCGGTAATAGTTCTGTAATGTCATTTAAGACTTGCACGCAAAATTTGGTGTCATTCTGAGTTGGTTTGATAGGAATCGGACGTGTGGAAATCTTTTTAGAAGTTTTTGAGTTCATGAGTCAATCCATGCGTTTTGGCATCCGATTTATAGTTTTTGATGTTATTTCCGTGTTTTGATCACTCGAGCATTTTTGTATGAGGTTATTAGACTTATTTGGGTAATTGGTGTGGAGCCCCGAGGGCTCGAGTGAGTTTCAGACGCTCGGGAGGGTGAGCAAAACACTCTAGTTTTCTGGTGTTTATTGATGGTGCTGCAGGTCTTGCAAATGCGAGAAAATATTCGCAATTGCAAAGAAGCTCGACCTGGGGCAGTGTTCGCAATTGTGACACTTGGCTGCATTTGCGACCTCAGCAGCTAAAGCCCAAGGTCGGTATTTGAGAGAGGTTTGTCGCATTTGCGACTTTCGCATTTGCGAACCTGGTGTCGCAAATACGACATCAAAGACTTGTACCCAACTCATTTAATACGGGACTTAGACCATTTATCTCATTTCACTTCATCTCTTGGGCGATTTTTGGAGCTTTTGGAAGAGGGTTTTCACCTAGCACTTTGAGGTAAGTAATTTCTACACAACATGAGTTAAATATATAGATTATGGGTAGATTAACATGTAAAAATTAGTGAAAATCAAGGGTTTAGATGAAAACCTAGATTTTTGATAAAAATGAGATTTGACCAACGAAATTGGTTATGCAACTTAGTAACAACTTTCTTTGAAAATTTCTGGAACCTGGCCACGTGGGACCGGGGGTGAATTTTAAGAATCTCACATTTAGGGTTGGATAACCTCTTAAATAGTTGAAATACGAACTTTTGAGTATGAATTGATTAGTTGATATACTATTTGATTAGTTTTGGGTTGATTCGGCACCGAATAGAGGGTGTGAGCACATTCTTGGACCGTGAAGTAGGCCTTGATACGAGGTAAGTCTCTTTTTAACCTTGTAAGAGGGAATTAACCCCATAGGTGAACTTAATTAATGTGTGTTGCTATTTGTGGGGGGCTACGTACGTACGAAGTGACAAGATTCCGTAGGTAGCTACTATTCTTGCTTATATCCGGGTACTGTTAGGCTTACACCATACTTTTGTGGATAATTTTTATCTGATTTTATTTGTTACTTGGATCAAATGGGGCTAAGTTAAGAATTTTAGGATTTCAAAGGTTTCAAGTTGAATTTCTTTGAAAAGAATTGAGGGATGTTATGCTTAAAGTGATAAATTATATTTTAACCTCGTCGCTAGTATATTCCGCGAGCGGGGTTCCTTTTTCACTATTCTCATGGGAGCGGGCCATTCGTCTCGGCAGCTTAATCGATATATCTATAGTTCGGGCTATTCGACCCTCGGCAGTGCATAATATATTTATTGTATATTTGGATCGGGCCAAACGTCCTCGATATAAATCGTGCATAAAGATATTGGAACCCCTTTTTTATATTTAATATTGTTTCATGGACTCGAAAAGTGAAAGGATTAGATGAGAGAAATGACTTGGTTCTTACTTTAAATGAAAGGATTGCTTATCTATTTTCCTACTCTGAGTTCTATTATCATTTTATATATCATGTTTGATTAGAACTTCATATTATTATATTGTTGGCCCATAGTAAGTGTCGATGTCGACCCCTCATCACTACTTCTTCGAGGTTAGACTAGATACTTATTGGGTACATGTTGTTTTATGTACTCACGCTACACTTCTGCACTTGATGTGCAGGATTTGAGGCAGGTGCATCTGGCTATCAGTCCGGCGCGCACGCTTGTCTTCTGGTTCGAGACTACACGGTGAGCTGCCCTTCCGAGCCGTTCAGTAGAAGCCGGAGTCTCTCTTTTGATTTATTTTCTATTTCAGAAAGTAGAGTAGAATTCTTTTGTATATCCTATTAGTAGCCCATATACTTGTGACACCAGCTCTTGGCACACACACACTAGTAGATTCATGATTTTGTGTTCATTGTATGACTTCGGTTTGTACTCAGTTTCTTCTATTTACACATTTTACATTTGTCATTTCCTAAATCTTTTAAAATGAGAAAAGTCATTTACTTGGTAAACTTATTTAAAACGGAATATCACTAGATTGTTCGGTGTTGGCTTACCTAGCAACGGTGTTGGGCGCCATCACAACCTATAATAGAATTTGGTCGTGACATAGATGGAATAAATGAAACACATAAGGATTAATGATTAAAAGTTATTAATTACCTCTCAAATGGATACTTCCATCTGCATTGAACTGGCCCTCCAAACCATGCCTCTTGTGCAAGGTAAATTGGAAGATGTTCCATCACAAACCAAGAGGAAATTTTTTTGCCAACTTGTTTGAAGTTACGCGAATGTTACTCTCCAGTAAGTTAGGTTCTCCACCCTCAAGGTGCTAGAACACAACTCATTGAAAAATAAGCGTACCTTTGTGATGGGCTTCCATATTCTATCAGGAAATGCATTAAACGCAACATGCATCAAAGATTCCATGAAATGTGACAATCATGGCTTATCATAGACGTCAACTTTCTTTCTTTTGTGTCAACACACCTAGACGGGTTTGATGCATACCCATCAGGCATACTCAAATAATTAACCCAGTCATAGATCTCTCTTCTTTCCTCCATGGTGAATGTATAACTTGCCTTGGATTTCTGAATCTTGTTGTTCGAATATGTCAGATACAACTCACTTCGCCTACAATATTCCTTTAACTCCATCCTGGCCTTCAAGTTATCCGTTGTCCTGTTCTTGACATCCATCACAGTATTAAACAAGTTGTCAAAAAAAGTTTTCTCGATATGCATGACATCAAGATTATACCAAAGAAGATTGTGCTTCCAATAAGGTAACTCCCAGAATATGCTTTGTTTAGTCCAGTTGTATGTAACACCATAACCAGGTATCTTATTAGACAAGGGATACTTTGTTACCTTAGGCAGATCCCTAACTCTGTTCCAAATCTCTTCTGGAGACAAGACGAATGGTGGCTCCTCATAATCAGTTTTGTTCTTCATAAATGCACTAGTATTTCTCCTGAACGCATGATCCATTGGCAAGAAGCGGCGATGGCAGTCAAACCATATGTTCTTACCTTCATGTTTCAAAGTGAATGCCTTTGTATCTTCCATAAAGGTTGCGAAAGTTAAATTTCCGGCAGTCGACCACCCGAACACCATTCCATAAGCAGGAAAATCATTTATAGTCCATGTCTAAGCATCACGCAATTTGAAGTTTGCTTAGTTCATACATCATATGTTTCCACGCCTGGATGCCACAATAACTTCAACTCATCAATTAAAGGCTGCATGTAAACATCAATCAACTTTTTTGATTGCATGGACTTGGAACAATACAAGTTAGAAACAAATATGGACTTGTCATACATAACTCATGCGGAAGATTATACAGCATAACAAACACCGACCAACATGAATATAGTGCAGCAGAGACTGCAAATGGAGTGAATCCATCAGTGCATAATCCCAACCTAATATTTCTTGGTTCACAAGCAAAGTCCAGGAACACCCTATGGAAATGCTTCCATGATTCTCCATCTGAAGGATGAGATAGAACACAATCTGACCTTCTATGCTCATAGTGCCATCTCATCCGAGGAGCGGAACTCATTGATGCATACAACCTATTTAACCTTGGTATAAAGGGTAAGTAGTGCATCGCCTTCATTGGGATCTTCTTCTTTATATCGTTTGTGGCATCCTTGTAATCAGGCTTGCTACAAAATTTATAGTTCTCTAGAGATGCATCATCCTTATAGAATAATATGCAACCATTCTCACAACAATGAATCCTCTCTGATGAAAGACCCAACTTGGAAACCAACTTTTTTGTCGTGTATAAATCTTTGGGTAGGTCAATGTTACTCGAATTAAGTTCATTCATAAGCCCAATGAAAGAATTCATGCCCGATTAAGAAATAGAACAATCCAACTTAATATGAAGTAATCGAACAGCAATAGACAACTTGGAATGCACTAAGCCTTTATACTACAGACAACTAGCTTCCTCTAACTCTTTGAAGAGCTTCTATCATTTGCTTCAGATTGAGCCCCCGAGAACATCTCAAAGGCATCCCTTATCATGTCATTGAATCTAGAACTTTCAATATGACTACCCTCCTCACCACCAAAAGAATTATGAAAATCAACATCATTTACGCTATCAGATTCTCCCCATGAGCAGTCCACACATAATAATTTTCCATAAATTCCTTTTTAAAAAGATGAAATGTAACAACATCTTCTCCCAATAACTTAACACACTTGCATTTCACACAAGGGCACCTAATTGTTCCTTCTATACGAAAATCATCAAGTGTCCTTGCCCTAGCAATAAATCTAGCAACCCCCTCTTTAAATTCATCCATTAACCCCACACGATTAGGATGATTCCTATTATATATCCATCTACGATGCGCAAATGCTATCTACACAAAGAAAAAAAACTAGAAGTTAACATATTTATTTTATTTATATTAATTACTAAGTTATATTCTCCCAAAGGTTATATAAATAGTTTAATTATATATTTTACTATAATATTTGTGTGGTTTCAATATTAATAGTTACATTAAACTATTGTAAGACAAAAAAGTCCTAAAACATATAAATTAATCTAATTTATTTCAAATTAGCATATGATAGTGCTCTAATACTTAATTGACTGCATTTTCTTCATTTCGTTCCAATAATAAATAATATAATTAACACATAGATAGGGCATGGTGAATTTCCAAACGAAAAGTCGAAACAGAGAAGTATTAGCACTTAAGTTATTTCTTAACTAACCTAACTTGAATGTTGAAATATTCTAACTCTTTAAATATTGTTCAACTCCAACAGAGAAGTATGAGCATTTAAGTTGTTTTTCTATATAAATAAGTATTCAATACTTGTAGAAAATACCCTAATTATTCTAAATTTTTTCTTGATTTACTATTGGAGACATACAAGTATACTAGCCATTTTCACAAGATCATCTAACTAAAACGAAAAAAATAGCTAATTAATCTAAACGAGCAAATTTTTAACAAGTCATTGTATACATACTATATTGCAAAATTATTTCTAATTTATCCATACTATTAAGAATTATATAGACATGGTGAGTGTACAACAAGTCGCAATGAAGCAAATAATTCCACACATGAGTCTATATCAAATCACTAAACATATCATAATCGGCCGTGAAGGCGCTAAGTGAATTGTTACTGAACCAAATATAGTTCCAATTATTAAGCACGAACCTAGTGCATACATAGCTCCCCTCAACAAGTAGCAAACAACAATTAATACACCTAACGGGATAAGTTCCCTCTTACAAGGTTAGGCAAAAGACTTACCTCGGTTCTAAGTCTTCAATCTGGCTCTTCAACCTCACTAGAACTCCTCAAACGACGCCGAGGACTCTAAAACTAACCAAAAATCGTATAAACTAATAAATATATGCTCAAAAGTTCATAATTTAGCTATTAGAGTAATTACCCAACCCAATTTGGAAGACTCCTAAAATTCACCCCCGGGAACACGTGCCCAGATTCCGGAAAAAGTTGGAATATAAATGTTACCCATGACCTTGTGAACTCAAATATATAATTTATTTCCAATTACCTAATCAATACAAAACCCTAGGTTCCAACAAAATGTCATAATTTTCCCTTAATCTCACGTTCAATCTATATCTAATCCGTGTATTTAACTCAATAATTGATACGGATCACTTACCTCTTGATGTTGATGAAAATCCCCCACAAAGTGCTCTCAAAATTGCCCAAGACCAAGTGGGAAATGAGAGAAAAGACACTAAATCCCGTAATAGAAACCAAGTCTGTCCAATGATCTCTTCTTCGCGATCGTGGAAGAAGACTTGGGATCACAAAGGCATAACTGGCCCAGGCAGTGAAGTCCTTATTCGCGAACGCGAGGGCAGTCTCGCAATCATGGAGGCTTGCCCAGCCTGAGCTTCGTGAACGTGATCATCTCTTTGCGAACGCGAAGAACAAACGCGACTGACCCACCCCAGGCCCTTTGTTCTAAGCGAGCGCGGGCCTTTATACGCGAACGCGAAGGCTACCAGTCCTATACCTTCACGAACACGACCCAATGAACACGAATGCGAAGGGAAAAATGCTTGGTCCCCTAATTCTTTAACGCGACTCCACCTCCGCGTTCGCGAAGAAGGAAACCAGAACCAGCATCACCAAATTATTGGACATGCTCGAACCCTAGAAACACGTAAAACAACATCGAAATCAAGAATCGTACCCCAAAACCAACTTGAATCAACTTATGAACTTGAAACTTTTCACTTAGTTCCGATCATGTCGAATCATACTAAGACTACTTGGAATGACACCAAATTTTGCGTACAAGTCATAAATTACCATACGGAACTATTCCCAGGTTCAGAATCCCAAACGGACCTTGATAACACCAAAGTCTACTCCAAACTAAATTTAAAAATTAGAAAACCTTCAATGAACCAACTTTCCACATTAAGCGCCGAAACACTCCTGGATCACCCGAAACCCGATCCGAATACACGCCCAAGTCCAAAATCATCATATGAACCTATTGGAACCTCCAAATCCCGATTGCGAGATCGTTTACTCAAAATGTTGACTCAAGTCAAACTTGGCCACCTTAGGCCACTATTAGGGAACTAAGTGTTCTGTTTTCAATGTGAACCCTTCCAAACCTAAACCAACCATCCACGCAAGTCATAAAACAGTAAAAGTACATACGTAGAGTCTTAATTAGGGGAACAGGGATCTAGGAAGCAAAACAACTGGCTGAGTCGTTAAATTCTCCACCTTTTAAACAAAGTTCGTCCTCATCCGGGTCTAGAATTATACCTGGAGTGATGAATAAGTGCGGATATTTGCTCCTCGTGTCCTCCTCGTCCTCCCAAGTCACTTTCTCTACTGGTTGACCCTAACAATGGACCTTTATCGCATAAATCTTCTTGGACCTCAACTGGCAAACCTTCCCGTCAACAATGGCAACTGGCTCCTCCTCGTAACTTAGACTCTCATCCAGTTGAGCCGTGTTGTAATCTAACACATGTGACCTATCGGCATGGTACCTCCGGAGCATAGACACGTGGACGACCGGATGAACTCCCGATAGACTGGAGGCAAATAAAACTCATAAGCAACCTCCCCAACTCGCCTCAGCACCTCAAATGGACCAATAAACCTTGGGCTTAGATTTTCTTTCTTTCCGAACCTCATTATGCCCTTCATCGGTGAGACTTTCAAGAGAACCTTCTCGCCCACCATAAATGATAAATCACGCGCCTTCTGATCCGCGTAACTTTTCTGTCTAGACTGTACTGTGAGAAGTCGCTCCTGAACCAACTTTACCTTCTCCAAGGCATACTTCACTAAATCAGTGCCATATAACTTAGCCTCGCTGGGCTCAAACCATCCGATGGGAGAACGACATCGCCGACCAGATAAAGCCTCAAATGGATCCATCTCGGTGCTGGACTGGTAGCTGTTGTTGTAAGCAAATTCGGCCAAGGGCAAGAATCTATCCCATTGCCCTCCGAAGTCAATGACAAATGCTCTGAGCATATCCTCTAGAATCTGAATTGTCCGCTCCGACTGCCTGTCAGTCTGCAGATGAAAGGTTGTGCTGAGCTCTACTCGGGTACCTAACTCACTCTATACTGCTCTCAGAAATGTGAAGTGAACTGAGGGCCTCTATCTAATACGATAAAAATAGGAACACCATGCCACCGGACGATCTCCTGAATCTAAATCTGGGCCAACCTCTCTGATGAGTAAGTAGTCACCACCAGAATAAAATGTGCCGACTTGGTCAGCCTGTCAACAATGACCTAAACGGCATCAAAACTTCCTCAACATCCACGTCAACCCAACAACGAATTCCATAGTGATCGCTCCCATTTCCACTCTAGTATAACCATCTGCTGGAGTAGGCCACCTGGACTTTGGTGCTCATACTTAACCTGCTGGCAATTTGGACATCTCGCTACATACTCAACTATATCCTTCTTCATCCCCCGCCACCAATAATGCTACCTCAGGTTGCGACACATCTTCGTAGAAACTGGATGAATGGAATGCCGAGAACTATGTGCCTCCTCTAGAATCTTATCCCTCAAGCCATCAACATTAGGAACACATAGGCGACCCTAGAGTCGCAGAACACCATCCTCCCAATAGTAACCTCCTTGGCACCACCCTGTATTATCGTCTCTCTAAGGACCAATAAGTGCGGATCATCATACTAACGAGCCTTGATCCGCTCAAGTAATGAAGACTGAGCCACAACACATGCAAGAAATCAACTGGGCTCTAAAATATGCAACCTCACAAGTATGTTAGATAAGGACTGAATATCCAAAGCTAATGGTCTCTCCTCTGCAGAAATGAATGCTAAACTACCCATACTCTCGGCCTTTCTGCTAAAGGCATCCGCAACCACATTTGCCTTGACCGGATGGTAAAGGATGGTAATATCATAGTCCTTCAGTAACTCAAGCCACATGCGCTACCTCAAATTAAGGTCCCTCTACTTAAACAAATGCTGCAAGCTACGATGATTGGTGTAAACCTCACAAGACACTCCATATAGATAATGCCTCCAGATCATGAACTAGCGCGGCCAACTCCAAATCATGCACGGGGTAATTCTTCTCGTGGGGATTCACCTGACGTGAAGCATATGCAATAACTCGCCCCTCCTGCATCATTACACAACCCAATCCAATGCGCGAAGCATCACAATACACGGTACACATCCCTGAATCGGAGGGCAACACTAACATTAGTGTTGTAGTCAAAGCAGTCTTGAGCTTCTGAAAGCTCGCCTCGCAATCCTTGGACCATCTGAATGGAGCACCCTTCTAGGTTAATCTAGTTAAGGGGTTGCAATAGACGAGAAACCCTCCACGAACCAACGATAATAACCTGCTAACCCCAAGAAACTCCTTATCTCTGTCGCTGTGGTAGGACGAGGCCAACCCTGGACTGCCTCAATCTTCTTGAGATCCACCTTAATAACCTCACCTGACTCAACATGCCCCAAGAAAGCCACGAAATCCAACCAAAACTCGCACTTGGAGAACTTAGCATAAAGCATATGTTCCCGCAAGGTCTAAAGCACTAACCTGCAATGTCACTCGTGCTCCTCTATACTACACGAGTAGATTAATATATATGAAGAAAATGACAAACGAGTCAAGATACGGCTTGAACACACGATTCATCAAATCCATAAACGCTGCCGGGGCATTAGTCAAGCCGAAGGACATCACTAAAAACTCATTGTTGCCATATCTAGTTCGGAAAGCCATCTTCGGAAGCACGAATCTTCAGTTGATGATACCCAGATCTCAAGTCGATCTTAGAGAACACCCTAGCACCCTGCAACGGGTCAAACAAATCATTTATGTACGGCAAGGGTACTTATTCTTGATCGTGACTTTATTCAACTGGCGGTAATCAATGCACATCCGCATACTCCTATCCCTCTTCTACACAAACAACACTGGCGTGCCCCAAGGCGACACACCGGGTCTAATGAACCCCTTCTCAAGAACCTCTTGAAACTTCTCCTTTAACTCTCTCAGCTCCTTGGGAGCTAGACGATAAGGCGAAGTAGAAATAGGCTGGGTGCCTAGCACCAAATCAATGACAAAATCGATATACCGATCTAGTAGCATACCGGTAGATCAACAAGAAAGACATCGGGAAACTCTTGTACCACCGACACTGAATCTAACGTAGGAGTCTTTGTAGTAGTATCCCGAACAAAGGCCAAGTAGGCCAAACAACCCTTCTCGACCATATGTCAAGCCTTCAAGAAAGAAATAACTTGGCTGGAAGTACCGACAAACGAACCCCTAATGACGTCCAAATCCGCTACTAAAAAGTAAATGGACACGGTCGTATGCAATATAATTTACCCAACTATGTGTCGGGGTCGAATCCCACAGAGAACAATATGTAGGCGATTAGGAATGTAAGAGAACTATCAGTTGTTATGCCATGCCAAACACTTGGGATTGTTTAGAAAATATTATAGCTAAATGCGGAAATGTAAACTAACCTAGAAATCAAGTAAAATGATCAATGGCTACAAGTATGGATACACGGGGAAATACACTCAAGTAACGATCCAATGTATTTCACGATTTTACAAATATGAGCGAGTTTATGTTAATTAGCCTCGGGTAATATTTCTATATTAGCTTCTTCTAAAGACTAACAAGACTTCCTAATTGAATTATCCCTAAAACAATTAGGAGATTAAGCACACCCGATTATGGCTACAAGTAGTTCAATCCTATCCCTAGGTAGAATCTATAAACTGAGGGTTAAAGCCTCAAATTCTTGTTAATTGATCTTTCCCAACCCCAAATAATCTTTCCCAAAATTAATTCAAAGTTAATGGGCGAGTCCTAGGGTTAGCTAATCCCTTTGGAAACACTAAAGAACAAGAATAATTAAAGAAACAATAACTCACTTCATAAAAGATAAAAATCATGCAATACATAAGCACAACAAGATATTTAATCGACAATTTAAACATGAATATTTCCATAAACAAGATTCAAGTGTTGGAATAAATACTACACACTTAGATATACAATACAAAGCAAGGAATGATGAAATGAGCATAAAGAGTAAGAAATTCTCAACCAAAAGCTTCAAATCTTCAAGACCTAAGTGTGTGTGCAAGAACCCTAGCTCTAAAACTTGTGTTCTTCTCTCAAAATAGGTCAAAGACTGCCCAAGGATGTCCAAAGATGTTTTACAAATGAGCTAAATCGTGTATTAACGGGTTTGGGACCAGATATTGTGAAATGACAAAGTCTCCCATAACTGAAGCACGGTTTTCGCAATTGCGAACAGTGATATTCCTGTTGATCATCACATTTGCGAAGTTTGACTGTCTGGTTTGACTTTGCATTTTTGAAGTCTTTTATCGCATTCGCGAAGACTGCTGCCTGGGTTGACTTCGCATTTGCGATGCCCTTTTTTGGCATTTGTGATCACTGCTTTCTTCGCATTTGAGGCCATTTTCCATATTTTCTTCTTTTCAGCTTCTTTTTGACTCGTTTTCACTTGGTTTCTTCAAGATCACTTCTAAATCACATAGAATCTGTAATATAGAAGTAAACGACATTAAACACATGATTTTATCACTCAAACATAGCAAAATCTAAGCTTAAAGACGAGATAAGTTGGTAAAATACCAACTTATCAAACCCCCAAAGTTAAACTATTGCTTGTCCTCAAGCAATGAAAGCGACAAAATCTCCTTCCAAGCATTTAACTCAATAGTACATCAATATCATGCCAAGTCAAAAAGGTCTACTGTAAGCACAAACACATGACTTCGATTCGTACCAATAATTAATCCAAAGCATATGAATTACCAAAAACTTCTCATGAATTTCGTTACAAATCAAGTGCTCAACAACACTATGCAAATCAAAGTAGCAATCAAGTCATGGCACTAAAGCTTCAAAACTTGCCTCTTTATCACAATTAACTTCCTTTGTTTATTCCTCCCAATTGAAAATGGGATTAAATTCACAACTCAAATCTCATGTGCTCTCACACTAATGAGAGAATCCCACACTCATAAATTTCAATTCAGAACATAAATGGGATATCAAATGGAAAGAATTAACTCTCTCTCACAAAGATGTTCAAATGCACATAAGTAGTACCATAGGCTTGCCCTTCATGTATTTCTCCACTAATGTAGACAAACTTGGTTCAAAATATATTAGGACTTAAAGGGTTGTAGTTTAGGCTTTTGGTTAAGGTAGGGCACAATTTTGGTTAGAGTGACTCAAAACCTCCCTAAGCACTACAATTTTCACAATCAAAGCACACTTCCTTCAAGAACTTTTCCACCCTTTCTTCCTTTTTTTTAATTACCTAGTCTTCCATTTATTCACACTTCCTTATTTTTCCTTCTTTTCCCTTCAAATACTATTCTTTTTCTCTCTTTTCTTATTATCTTTCACCTTTTAAACAACTTCCACATCACAATTTTCCCACCTTCACCCCCAAACTTAGGCTTTTAGCGTATGTTTATACTTTCAAAGTACTTAGGGAGGTAGGGTGCCAAAGGATGAATCAATAAAGAATGAAGGTTTAAAGCTTCTAACATGGTTGCCGAAGAAAAAGGTTAAAGGCTCAAAATGGGTTGACTAGGAAAAATATGCAAGGGTAGGAAATTTAAGGCACAATAGCAGTCCAAGGAAGGCCTAATATCATTTTTCAAATGAAGTTAGTCTAAGATTTCGCCTTGAAGCACATTCGAGCAAGTTCTAGACTACAAATGATGCAAAAGAACTCACAATAAATCTCACCACACATGGCACATGAACATTCAAGTGGAATACAAATCTAAAATCCAATTGAAACCAATGACTCAAAGAAGTACATATAGAATAAGAAGCTCTTTAGTGAATCAAAGAGCCAAAATTTGAGACTAAAAGTCATGAAAATAATCTTTACTTCAATCATTTTTCTTTTTCAAAGATCAAAAATTCATATGGCAAGGTTTAAATCATGTTGGTACCAAGCAAGCCACAAATTGTCCAATGGGCACAAACCGCAACTCAAACCACTTATTCTTCCTAAATTAACAAAAACTATATCTAAACTACAAGACTAATTCCCTTAAGAAAGTCGCCTAGCTATCCATCATCGGGAAAAGTCGACAAAAATTTACTAACAATTACCCCGTTCAAGAAGAAAATTGGCATCCTCGGAAAAAGAACCGTGGTAGAAAGAAAACCAAGGATATCGCCACCAAAATAAAACATACTATTTAAAAAAATTAAGAAGCTAATAAATATCAAGTCAATAAAACACAGTATATATAAAAACAAAAATTCACATGAAAACACAATAACATTACATGAAAACAAACAAAATACCAATCTACCATATCCACAGTTATCCACAATTATACAAGATCAACAGTTATACAAGAAGCCACCCCCAACTAAAGATGTTGCAATGTCCCCAATGCAACTAAACACAATAGAGTAAAATGGTGGAAAGTGCTGCCTGAATACTGCATCAAGTGCTATCCTCGCTGACGGAATCAGTCGCATCCTCCTCTCCTTCTTCCTCGGACTAATGAATTGGCGCATCATCATCATCTTCTGACTTGGTCGATGGCACTCGGTCTTGAGGCTTTTGGACTTTCCACAACCCCTTCACACCCTTCCACATGCGGGTGAAGAATTTATCTCTTTTCTTCTCCCTTTTCTTCATCCTGGTGTGTGCCTTTGCCAGATTGTCATGAGAAGTGCTCAAAGTACCGTGTGCCGTGGCTAAATCAGTATATGCCTTTTCCAGCTGCTTAAGGTGATCCCCCTGATTCTTCTGGTCATCCAGATACTTTTGAAATTCCTTCTTTCAAATGTATGCAGCGAGTCCCTCAGATGTTTCCCCAGGTCCTTGTGGAAGGCCAGTTACTAGGTCGCGAATCAGCCGCATTTCCTCGGAAAGCATAGCAAAGGGTCCTCCCGTAGAAGATGATGGCTGGCTACCCTGGTCGATCTGAGACGAAGATCCCAACTTTCTCATTTTGCTCTTGACGGCGCCTCCCTCTCCTCTTTTTTTTAATGGATGAATAGGCTTTCCCGGCTCTATCCAGTTGTCTCCAGGGTCCTCCTGAACCCCAACAAGTTGGCAAAGCTCAGTGATAAGCGATGGGAATATCAATGATGTACTATTCTGAAGCCGATACTATTTCAGTTCATTGATGAAAATTTCACGAACATTTAGTTGAATGCCATCAAGAATAGAGGCTAACATTTGATCTCTTGTTACCGGTACGTTACATATATTCGAAACATGGGAGATGCGACTGCATATGATGGCCAGCCATATCTTTGCTTCAGCAATGAATTATTTAGACGTGATCCCTCTCTTTTCAGCTGCCCATGGAACATCCGCACCCGGGCATAATTTGGAAACCAACCACTCCCTTGAGGCACAGTCTTTTGCACGGAATGGGGCCATGTCATGGTCTGGTAGGTGATAGACTTGGTTCACAGCTTCAGCTCCAAAATGCACCATTCTGCCGCGAATCCTCATCTTTGGATTCTTTATCCTGATGGCTGGAAGATTCCCATAAAAATCCATCACCTATTACACATTGGCTCTGCAAGGTTTAGGGGCAAAACAGGTCCATCCCATGTCTACAAGCCTCTTATGGAACTCGGGAAGACATTTTGGGGCGTTATCTAGCTCTATACTACTTTCCGGTAGCACTTTCTTCATAATCAGCTTTGCATCGTACCGTTCCTGGCATTCCAATGACAAGAACTGGTGTTGGTCATAGTTCTCCTCAGTTTCTAAAGGGTTGTCATTGGCGGATTCTTCGGAGTTAGAGCTCATTTTCAGCTTACGGTACCTGTAAACAAAGGATTGGATTGAAAACATGGTATGGCTATGAAAAACATTGCAAAATGAATCAAATATACCAAGGAAATTGGACAGTCGAAACATAGGCTTAGAAAAATTTTCAGGATTTTCAAATCTGCAGGTGCCTGCTCTCTGATGTCGCAATTGCGACATTTCCTTCGCAATTGCGAAGGCAGCAGGATTTCACAGGCTTCGCAAATGAAAAAAATTCTTCACAATTGCGAAAATGATCAGGGCTGCCAGATTTCGCAATTGCGACCACCCCTTCGCAATTTGCGAAGGGGCCATCGCAATTGCGACCCTATCGTCCCCAGCCAAGCTTTCCTAAAAAAACAATCCCAAGCCCCAAAAATTTCAAACAAAGGCACACTTTAGAGAACCCAGTCAATTTTTAAGCACAAAATCATGCAATAGACTTCACACACAACCATGAATTAAAAAAAATTCAATCATTCGGCCAAGAATCTCATTCAGGCCTTTCATCGATCACAAAGGAAGCACACAAAATCACTCCTTTTTAACAAGGCCATGGGTACTCAGACTTCCCCACTTTTATGGCAAAGAAATCGACTCACACTCTCAACCAACCTCACCCAGAAATCAAGATATGATCTGAACATTTTATTACACAATTTCTGACAGAAGAACATTACACATTTGAAACATAGTTTTTGAGAGACAAATGAGAGAAGAAGAAGAATATGAAACAATAGACAACAATAGCACAAAGACTTAGCTTTCATACCTTGATGCTTGCAATTAGGAGTGAAAAATAGTGGAATTTGACAATTAGGGGAGTTAGGGAAACGAAGGTTTGAGAGCCCCATATTTTTTTCAACTTTTGTTCAAAATGGGGGAAGTTACCTCAAATGTCGTATTTGCGACCCAACTTTCGCAATTGCGAACTTCAAAAAATCCTGCAGAGGTCGCAAATGCGACAGTTTATTGGATTTTGCGATGGGCCAGGTTCGCAAATGCGAAAATATGTTTGCAAATGCGAACATTGCCTCTGCAATTTCCAGCAGCTACTCGTTTTTGGCTCTCCGGCACCCCGACCTACTCAAATAAACTCCAAAAAATGTGAAACTTGGCAGATTAGTTAACAACAATGTACTAATCTATTCTAAAAAAAATCGAAAACGACTAAGAATTTTTATAAACCGATGGGTTGCCTCCCACCAAGCGCCGCACCTGGCACGATACAAATCAACTTTACCACTTTTTCCCCCACTTGGACGATATGAACTGCGTACCTAACTTGGAATCAAGCTTGTGACCACGAGTGGTGGGGGTGGTAAGTAGATGATCAAGCCAAATTTTAAATTCTTCATTTTGCATTTCTTGTCTTTCATGTGAGGAATGTCATTTTGCCTTCTCGTTCCTTCAAATTGTAAGATGTATGGCCTCTGCCTTTCCTCCTCGCAATCCCTCATTGACTCGTGTAGTTCAATTCCCATATCACCACACAATTCCAATGTTGAAAAATGCTTAGAATGTGAAATCAAACCTCCAAATTTCAATTCTTTCCAGATTTTGACATCCTCTTTTTCCCCCGGACTACAGTCAATCTCAACCATATTTTCAATTACACCGGTTGACTCTAATTCCATATTTTTCTTGTCATCACTAACACTCATGGAGTTGGTTGGCGGATGTTCAATTCTTGATTCCTCAAAATAAAGCTCATTTTCTTCCTCGAAATCGGACTCTTCTTGATCTCTTTCCACACTCTCAAGTTGGTGGGCATAGTGAGCCTCAACAAATATTATTATTTGATTTTCCAAAGTGCGGATATCCTCATCATTTTGAGTCAAGACTTGCTTCAAGTACTCGAGTGCAAAGTTGTGCTTCTTCTCATTTTCAAGAATGGCATCCAACATGAGCATCATCTTCTCATTTTGAGCATTTGAGTGTTCTTCTTGGTTTGGATCAAAAGCCAAGGAAGGATTTTTGGCTTCAACCTCCAAAGAAGATTCTTGGCTATCATTAGCTTTCGAGGCTTTTTGGACCTCTAAAGCTTCAAGCATTTCTCCCATTTGTGAGTGCAACCTTTCAAGCGCCAAATCATTTTGGAGACTATTTTTCAAAAGCTCCTTCAAGGCAATTTGCTCGTTGCTTCCTTCTTCAAGTAAGCATTCTAATATGAGCTTGAACTCTCCATTTTGACCATGCTCTCTTCCACCTCCATATCCTTATAAATTTCATCACGAAAAGTAAAATCATCATAGCGGGTGCTTGGGGAAGGGAAGTACAAATAAGCACAATACTCCCAATGACCATTTTGACGACCACACTTATCACAAATACTCCACTCATGGGTTTGAGATTGTGCGCACACTCCGCCCCGGGGAGAATTTAACAATTTTGCCACGAGTGTGGTCCTCCACAATAAGGACAAGGGTCATTAAAGTATGAACGACTACCATGAAACCAATTTTCATTATATGATGCCATTTTTCAAAACTGAGAAAATAAATAAGAAACAAACAAGAAAAATAGACCAAGGTAAGAAAAATTAATTACACAAATATTCACAAGTTTGGACCAAAGCGCTTACGCTTATTTCTCAAACAGCCTAAATTGCACCAAATTGTTCCCTGGAAACGGCGCCAATTTTGATGACGTCCAAATCCACGACTAAAAAGTAAATGGACACTGTCGCATGAAATATAATTAACGGAACTATGAGTCGGAGTCAAATCCCACAGAGAACAATATATAGGCGATTAGGAATGTAAGAGAATTATCACTTGTTATGCAATGCCAAACACTTGGAATTGTCTTTAGAAAATATTATAGCTAAATGCGGAAATGTAAACTAACCTAGAAAGCAAGTAAAATGATCAATGGCTACAAGTATGGATACACGGGGAATTATACTCAAGTAACGATCCAATGTGTTTCACGATTTTACAAATATGAGCGAGTTTATGTTAATTAGCCTCGGGTAATATTTCTATATTAGCTTCTTCCAAAGACTAACAAGACTTCCTAATTGAATTATCCCTAAAACAATTAGGAGATTAAGCACACCCGATTATGGCTACAAGTATTTCAACCCTATCCCTAGGTAGAATCTATAAACTGAGGGTTAAAGCCTCAAGTTCTTGTTAATTGATCTTTCCCAACCCCAAATAATCTTTCCCAAAATTAATACGAAGTTAATGGGCGAGTCCTAGGGTTAGCTAATCCCTTTGGAAACATTAAAGAACAAGAATAATTAAAGAAACAATAACTCACTTCATAAAAGATAAAAAATCATGCAATACATAAGCACAACAAGATATTTAATCCACACTTTAAACATGAATATTTCCATAAACAAGATTCAAGTGTTGGAATAAATACTACACACTTAGATATACAATACAAAGCAAGGAAATGATGAAATGAGCATAAATGAGTAAGAAATTCTCAACCAAAATCTTCAAATATTCAAGACCCAAGTATGTGTGCAAGAACCCTAGCTCTAAAACTTGTGTTCTTCTCTCAAAATAGGTCAAAGACTGCCCAAAGATGTCCAAAGATGTATTACAAATGAGCTAAATCATGTATTAAAGGGTTTGGGACCAGATATTGTGAAATGACATTATTTCCCATAACTGAAGCACGATTTTCGCAATTGCGAACAGTGATATTCCTGTTGATCATCGCATTTGCGATAAAACATCGCATTTGCAAAGTTTGACTGTCTGGTTTGACTTCACATTTGCGAAGTCCTTTATCGCATTTTCGAAGACTGCTGGCCTGGGTTGACTTCGCATTTTAGACGCCCTTTTTGGCATTTGCAATCACTGCTTTCTTTGCATTTTCCATATGTGTGTCGCAATTGCGACACCTGTGGCCATTTTCCAGATTTTCTTCTTTTCAGCTTCTTTTTGACTTGTTTTCACTTGGTTTCTTCAAGATCGCTTCTAAATCACATTGAACCTGTAATATAGAAGTAAACGACATTAAACACATGATTTTATCACTCAAACATAGCAAAAATCTAAGCTTAAAGACTAGATAAGTTGGTAAATACCAACTTATCAACCCCCTCCACTCTAATCTGGGCAACTCAGGCATCGCTAAGGTAACAATCTTGTCATGGCAATCCAGAATGGCATGGTATAGAGACAACTAGTCCATGCCCAAGATAACCTCGAAATCCACCTTATCGAGCAATTAAAGATTCGCTCGGGTCTCATATCCACAGAAAGTCACTACACAGGATCGGTAGACCCGATCCACAACAATAGAATCACCAACCGACGTGGACACATATACAGGAACGCCCAAGGACTCGCGAGGTACATCATAAAAAGGAGAAAATATAGAAGAAACGTAGGAGTAAGTAGACCCTGGATCAAATAATACTGAGGCATCCCTACGACAGACAGAAATAGTACATGTGATCAATTCATCGGAGGAGATTGCCTCTGCCCTGGCGGGATAGCATAGAATCTAGCCGGAGCGCCGCCTGACTGGCCTCCACCTCTGGGGAGACCCCTACCCACATGCCCTCCGCCTCTGGCCGGGCAGGTGGGCGGGTGGTATCGTAGTTGCGGTAATCATGAGCCGATGGCCCTATTGCCCCGAAGTCTGGGACAAAACCTCTTTACGTGGCCAAGATCCCCGCACTCGAAACAACCCCTCAGAGCAGTGGACTGCTGACCTAAAGTCTGACCCTGATGGCCTGAATACCCACCGGAGGAACCCTAAATAGCTGGCAGACGGTAAGTACTCTCTGAAATGGCAGTGAAATAGGGTCATGCTGGAGCACTCCGAGTAGGCAGCGGTGCTGACTGCATGGGCCTGCTAGACTGACCCCTCATAAACTGAATCCTCCAATTGCCGGGGTCGCTTGTCCCTTGGTGCAAACTTGCGAATACGCTTGATCCTCTGATCTATATCCACAACATGATGAAAAGGAGTCCCAATCTCTGCCTCACGGGCATAAAAACATGAATCTCAGGGTACAGACCTGCAATGAACCTCCGCACCCTCTCTGAATCTATGGGGAGTATAATAGCTGCATGACAAGACAAGTCAGTGAATCTCGCCTCATAGTCGGTCACAGATATATGACCCTGACGGAGTCGCTCAAATTGACCCCGAAGCTCCTCTCTCTCAGAAGGTGGTATGTACTTCTCCAAGAACAGATGTGTAAATTGATTCCAAGTCAAGGGAGGTGAACCTGCTGGCGTGCTAAGAAGGTAAGCCTGCCACCATCTGCGGGCCTAACCCTCAAGCTGAAAGGTGGTGAAGTCCACCCCGTTGGACTCCAATATCCCCATGTCCCGTAGCCTATCCTTGCACCGGTTAATGAAATCCTAAGAGTCCTTTTACCGCTCACCCCCAAAGTTAGGGGGGCAAGGTCCAGTCCATCTATCCAGCCGCTTCTGCTGATCGACGATCGCGACTGGTACAGCCTCTAGTAGGGCCTCGCCCGCAGGTAGTGCACTTGGAGTTTGATAAAAGGCAGCGACGTGCCCTGAAGCCTGAGCGGTAGGGGTCTGTGCTCCCCCTTCCGCCTGAGATGTGGCTGGGTCCGTTGGAAATAAACCAACATGCGTCATAGAGTCCATGAACCGCAGCTTACGACCCATGACCTCCTGGAATCCTGGTGCAGTCATGAAATTTGTTGCGGCTGGCTCAGCTGCAAGCGCCTCATCATGATCCTCAATAACAGGATCCTCAACTGGATCCACTGGTGGTACAATGGGAGAAACTCTAGGACACCCTCGTCCTCTAACAA
This sequence comes from Nicotiana attenuata, assembly GCF_001879085.1. Lineage (NCBI taxonomy): Eukaryota > Viridiplantae > Streptophyta > Magnoliopsida > Solanales > Solanaceae > Nicotiana > Nicotiana attenuata. The sequence continues at coordinate 160,763 of NW_017671234.1, forward strand.
GAGCTGGAGCCCTCCTCTAGCCTCTGCCTCGTCCTCTAGCGACGAGGGGAGCAACTTCTCTACCGCCTGGTACATCCACCAACCGTACGTACTCTTTTCTCAACAAAATACCAGCGTAATAAATAAATCCACTGTAATGACAGTAATAATAAGCACAACAGTTCGTAGATGCTAAAAGCCCCCAAAACCAGGTGCCACAAGTGCATGAGCAATCTAGAGAATATACAAAACTAAAACGACTACTATGTGAAAGCTAATAAACATAAATAATAAACAAGGTAGAGGGAGACTCCGGTGCTGCAGATCCTAACAAGGCAAGCAGCTCAACACTAAGGCTCCGAAGAAGATCGGCTACGCGCCCTCGTGACCATTGGTAGTACCTATCTCAGTACCTGTACATTCAGTGCAGAAGTGTAGCGTGAGTACAGAAAACAACGCATACCCAGTAAATATCTAGTTTAACCTTGAAGAAGTAGTGACGAGTGGTCGACTTGACACTTACTAGAGGTCAAATAAAAGTATAAATACATAAAGTAGACATGGTCAACGTACGACAAGTAGCAATGAAGCAAATAAAAATAACTACAGTAATTCCACATAGGAGTTTATATCAAATCACTAAACATATCATAACCGGTCGTGAAGGAGCTTACTCAATTGTTACCAAACCAAATCCAGTTCCAATTATTAAGCACGAAGTTGCCGAGGCGAACGGCCCGATCCCATAGGAATAGTTGTACTCAGTACTGCCGAGGCGAACGGTCCGATCTCATAAGAATAGTATTACCAACCTGCCGAGGCGAACAGCCCGATCCTATAAGAGTAGTGTTACCATCCTGCCGAGGTGAACGGCCCGATCCCATAAAACTAGTTTATTTCACTGCTGAGGTGAACAGCCTGATCCCATAAGAGTAGAGAAATTTACCTCGCTCGTGGAAACACTTGCGAGACGAGAAAACACGGATCTATAGTTTATCAAGTATTTCCCAATTTTTCAAAAGTAAGAGATTAAGTCAATATCTTTAATTAAAATCCTCAATCTCAGTCCTAATCAAGATAATTAATACACAGGATAGGCATAAAAATAGCACAATTAAAGGCATGAATGTGAACCTAAGTATACCCGGACATATCATGAGTATAGCTACGTATGGACTCTCGTTACCTCGTGCGTACGTAGCTCCCATCAACAAGTAGCATACAACAATTAATACACCTAAGGGGATAAGTTCCCTCTTACAAGGTTAGGCAAGAGACTTACCTTGGTTCCAAGTCTTCAATCCGGCTCTTCAACCTGACTAGAACTCCTCAAACGACGTCGAGGACTCTGAACTAACCAAAAGTCGTATAAACTAATAAATATATGCTCAAAAGTTCAAAATTTAGCTATTAGAGTAATTACCCAACCCAATTTCGGAAGATTCCTAAAATTCACCCCGGGGCCCACGTGCCCGGATTCCGGAAAATTTCGAATATAAATGTTATCCATGACCTCGCGAACTCAAATATATAATTTATTTTCAATTACATAATCAATTTTGTGGTCAAATCTTATTTTTACCAAACCCTAGGTTCCAACAAAATGTCACAATTTTTCCCTTAATCTCACATTAAATCTATTTGTATCCCTGTATTTAACTCAAGAATTGATACGAATCACTTACCTCTTGATGTTGATGAAAATCCCCCACAAAATGCACTCAAAATCGCCCAAGACCAAGTGGAAATGAGAGAAAAGAGACAAAATCCCGTAATAAAAACCAAGTTTGTCCAGTGATCTCTTCTTCGCGATCGCGGAAGAAGACTCGCGATCGCAAAGGCATAACTGGACCAGGCAGTGAAGTCCTTCTCCGCAAATGCGAGGGCAGTCTCGCCATCGCGGAGGCTTGCCCAGCCTGAGCTTCGCGAACGTGGTCAGCTCTTCGTGAACGCGAGCCCTATATGCGAACACGAAGGCTACTAGTCCCAGACCTTCGCGAACACGGCCCCATGAACGCAAATGCAAAGGGAAAAATGCCCAGTCCCCCAATTCCTTCTTCGCGAATATGAATCCACCTCTACGTTCGTGAAGAAGGAAACCAGAACCAGCAACACCAGATTTTTAGACTTAGCTTCGGGTGGTCTGAAATTCACCCAAGCCACCCAGGATCCCGGCCAATCGCACCAACAAATCCGTAAACATAATACGGACATGCTTGAACCCTCGAAACACGTAAAATAACATCAGAATCAAGAATCGTACCCCAAAACCAACTTGAATCAACTTATGAACTTGAAACTTTTCACTTAGCTTCGAACATGTCGAATCATACTTAGACTACTCAGAATGACACCAAATTTTGCGGACAAGTCATAAATCACCATACGGAATTATTTCAAAGCTTGAAATTCCAAACAGACCTCGATAGCACTAAAGTATACTCCAAACTAAATTTAAAGAACTAGAAAACCTTCAGTGAACCAACTTTCCACATTAAGCGCTGAAACGCTCCCGAATTACCCGAAACCCGATCCGAACACACGCCCAAGTCCAAAATCATCATAAGAACCTAGTGGAACCTCCAAATCCCGATTCCAAGGTCGTTTACTCAAAATGTTAACTAAGTCAAACATGGCCAGCTTATGCCACTATTAAGGAACTAAGTGTTCCGTTTTTAACCTGAACCTTTCCAAACCTAAACCAACCATCCACGCAAGTCATAAAATAATAAAAGCACATACAGAGAGTCCTTATTAGGAGAATAGGGATCTAGTAAGCAAAATGATCGGTCGGGTCGTTACATACGTGATGATGTGTTATAAGATATTATTGAGTCCTCTTGTGACGACCCGGCCAGTCGTCTCATGAGTTACTGCTCCATTTCCCCCATTTCTATTTCTTAATGTTTTTTCTATCCGTGTTTTGAGGTATCGGGTTGGTCGGATTGAATTTGGATTGGTTTTGGTGAAGTTTGAGACACTTAGTCTCTTTTTAGAAGGCTTAAGTTGAAAAAGTCAACCGTATGTTGACTTATGTGTTAGAGGGCTCGGATGTGAGTTCCGATGGTTCGATTAGCTTCGGGAGGTGACTTGGGACTTAGGAGTGTGATCGGAATGAGTTTTGGAGGTTTGGAGAAGATTTAGGCTTGAATTGGCGAAGTTGATATTTTGGCGATTTTCGGTTGGTAGGCGAGATTTCGATATAGGGTTCGGAATGGAATTCCGAGACTTACAATAGCTTCGTTGTGTCATTTTGGATGTGTGTGCAAAATTTCAAGTTATTCGAACGTGGTTTGGTTGGGTTTTTTATCAAAAGCGGAATTCGAAAGTTTTAGAAACTTAGGCTTGAATCCGAGGTGTTTTGGTTGATTTGATGTTGTTTGAAGTGTTTTGATGATTGGAACAAGTTTGAATAAGGTATTGGGATATGTTTGTGCTTTTGATTGAGGTCCTAGGGGCCTCGGGGTGATTACGGATGGTTGACGGAAAAGTTGGATGCTTGTTGCAGCTACAGATTTTCTGCTTCTGGTATTTCCACACCTGCGGATTGGGGACCGCAGGTGCGATGCCGCAGGTGCGAGGGAGAAGATCGCAGATGCGAGATGGGACTAGCGAGCAGATACCGTAGAAGCGGTCAAGATGGCCGCATCTGCAAAGCCGCAGATGCGGAAGTCCTGTCGCAGATGCGATTTTGAGTTTTAAGTGAAAAACCGCAGAAGCGGTGGCTTGGCCGCAAATGCGGTACCATAGAAGCGGGAATTGGACCACAGATGCGGAAATGTCTGGGCAGAACATATAAGTTATTTCATTTCGCGAATGTGGGTTATTTCACCATTTTTGACTTCGGCCTCGGAGCTTTTGGACGATTTGAGAGAGCGATTTCAAGGGAACTTCATTGAGGTAAGAATTTTGGACCTAAAACACATTTATATGGTAGTAGTTCATGGATTAAGGCTGTAATTGAAGGAATTAAAGGGCTAAAAATGGGGGATTAGGGCTTGAGTTTAAGAGGCCCTTAAATGAGGATTTGAGGGGTCATTTGGACTCCGATTTTAGTATTCTTGATATGTATGAACTCGTGGGGAGATAATGAATCCATTGGTGTGAAAATTTCTGAATTTCGAGACGTGGGCCCGGGGGTCGAGTTTTGGTAATTTCGGGATTTGTGCCCTTTATTGATTGTTTTCGCTTGGGCTTTGTTCCCTTAGCATATTTTGACGTCCTCGTTCTGATTTTGGATAGATTCGACGAGCGTGGAGGCCGACTTGAGGGGAAAAGGCGTCGCGAGCTAAAGATTTAGCCGGTTCGAGGTGAGTAATGATTGTAAATGATGTTCTGAGGGTTTGAAACCCCGGATTGCACATCGTAGTGCTATGTTGAGGTGAGACACACGCTTGTTGACGAGCGTGGGGTCATACACTATTGGGGATTGTGACTCGGTCCATCCCGGTTGATGATTTTACTGTGTGTTTGACTGAAACTTATTTGCTATCATTATTATTTGGGCTGAATGTCATATTTGGGCTTCGTGCCAACTATTTGTCCCTTCGGGGCTTTTTATTGATATTTCCTCATTGTTTTGACTTACTACTTGAACTCAGTCATGTTATTTTCCACTATTTTACTACTCAGCCATTTTTACTCAGTTTTGAGACTTAAATGATAGTTTAAATGATGTTTGGGCTGAGAAACACTGTTTTACTATTGCCCGAGGGGCTTGTGAGGATTTTTGGCTGAGTAAGGCCGAGGGCCTATGTTGTGAGGAAACACTGATACTGATTTGAGGCTGAGGGCCTGAGATATGTACGCCACGAGGTGGCTTGATTGATATGAGGCCAAGGGCCTATATTTGATGCCACGAGATGGCTTGTTATTGCGCTTGGGCCGTAAGGGGCCCCTCCAGGAGTCTGCACACCCCCAGTGAGCGCGGGTACCCATTGTGTTGTGAGATTGAGCCCGAGGGGCTGGTATTATTTTTAGATGTTGCCCGAGGGGCGGATTTGTGGATACTGTGTCCGAGGGGCGAGCTTCTATTTATTTACTATACCTTAATTGTCTGTCAATTACCTGTTCATTGTTGGAAAAAAGGATTTTACGTGACTTTTCACTGGTTTACTGTTTTTAACTGGTTTTGCTGCTTCATTATAGAATGCCTTGTGCCTTACGTGTTTTCTTACTTCCAGTCATTATTTATATTTGTTACTCACTGAGTTGGAGTACTCACTTTACTCCCTGTACCCTGTGTGCAGATTCAGGCATAGCTGGTTCCACTCCCGAGTGCTGATCCTTCCAGCTTCAGGCGAACATTCGGAGTACACGAGGTAGATGCCTGGTGTCCGCAGTTCCGTGTTTCTCCTCCTTTGTCATTTCTATCATGTTTCGGACAGATGTACTAGTTTACAGACTTAGCAGACTTGTATTATGACTTATAGATGCTCATGACTTGTGACACCCCGGTTAGGGCTGTGTTGGGTTATATTTCTGCACTTTATTGATATTATCCGCTACTTAACACTATTAAATCATATTTTAGACTATTTTATGTTGTTTAACTTCTTAAAAAGGTAAATTGGGTTTAGTTGGCTGGCCTTGTCTTTACGAGAGGCGCCATCACGACCGGGTTGGAATTTAGGGTCGTGACAAGTTGGTATCAGAGCCTAGGTTACATAGGTCTCACGAGTCATGAGCAGGTTTAGTAAAGTCGCGCGGATCCGTATGGAGACGTCTGTATTTATCCTCGAGAGGCTGCAGAACCTTCAGGAAAACTTCACATTCTTAAACTTCTTGTCGTGCAAATTTGTTGATCCAAGTACTAAACTTCTATTGTTCTATTCTCTCACAGATGGTGAGGACGCGCGCTACCGGACAGGGTGGACGCCCACCAGCACCACCAGTCGGGGCCATTAGAGACCGAGGACGCGGTCGTGGCCGTGGTAGAGGCAAAGCAGCGAGGGCAGCACCTGCAGATCCACCACCTGCCCCAGTTTAGGAGCAGGTCCCAGCTGTGGACCCTCCAGCAGCACCAGCTCAGGCACCAGCTGTGCCTATTGTGATTCCGGGTCTTCAGGAGGCCTTGGCTCAGATATTATCAGTTTTCACTGGCCTAGCTCAGGTGGTTTGAGCCACTACAGCCGCAGCTACTTCTCAAGCCGGGGAGGCAGTCAGACTCCCGCCGCCCGCACACCTGAGCAGGCCGTGGAGGGACTTCAGACGCCGGGGGCACACCCAGCTCAGCCGGGTTCCGCTGCTCAGGACTATGTAGTTCCCGTCATGCCAGAGGATGAGCAGCATAGGTTGGAGAGATTTGGTAGACTTCAGCCTCCGACCTTCAGTGGAGCAGAGGGCGAGGATGCCCAGGGCTTTTGGGACAAGTGTCAGAGGATGCTTCGTACAGCCGGTATTCTGGAGGCCAGCATGGTCGCTTTCACTACCTATCAGTTTTCAGGACCTGATTTTACTTGGTGGGAGGATTTTGAGAGGCGTAGGCCTGTTGGTGCAGCACCCCTTTCTTGGCAGCAGTTCTCCGTTCTCTTTCTAGAGAAGTATGTGCCGCAGTCTCGCAGAGAGGAGCTGCGCAGGCAGTTTGAGTGGTTGCGTCAGAGGGTGATGACCGTGTCATAGTATGAGTTGAGTTTCTCTGAGTTGGCTCGTCATGCCATCTGGTTGGTCCCGACAGATAGAGAGAGGGGATCAGGAGATTTGTCGATGGTCTTACTTATCAGCTCCGTATTCTCATGACCAGGGAGAGGGTGACTGGTGCTACATTCGAGGAGGTTGTGGATATTGACCGGGAGATTGAGTCTGTTCGTCGCCAGGAGCGAGAGGAGAGAGAGGCCAAGAGGCCTCGAGGATCTAGTAGCTACAGTGGTGCTCCTTCGAGGGGCCAGTTTCAGCACGGTAGAGGCCGACAGTTCCGACATGGTCAGTCTGATCGCCCAGGTTATCCAGGGGCGTCATCGGGTCATGGTTCTCACAGTTCACACCAGGTCCATGCTTCACTTAGTGCCCTTCCAGCTCAGAGCTCATCCCGTGCTCCATCTGTTCAGGGCTCTTCTATATCGAGTGCATCTGCTAGTCACCCCGGTGCGAGGGGTTCCCATCAGTCCCCTTCTTCAGCACCTGGGAGTTGTTACGAGTGTGGAGAGATAGGGCATATATGGAGGCAGTGTCCCCGTCGTGTTGCTAGTTCATCCCAGCAGAGGGGCCAGTCATCAGCTTCAGCGCCAGTTGCTCCACCATCACCCGCCCAGCTAGCTAGGGGTGGGGGTCAGTCAGCCAGGGCTCGCCCCAGAGGGGGAGGTCGATCAGGGGGCGGTCAGGCCCGTTTTTATGCTCTTCCAAGCAGACCCGATGCTATTGCTTCAGATGCTGTTATTACAGGTATTGTTTCAGTCTGCCACAGAGATGCCTCTGTATTATTTGATCCCGGTTCCACCTATTCTTATGTGTCATCATAATTTGCTCGTTATTTGGGTACGCCCCGTGAGTTTCTTGCTTTACCTATTCATGTATCTACCCCAATGGGCGATACTGTTGTAGACCGTGTGTACCGATCGTGTGTAGTGACTATTGGGGGTCTGGAGACCCGAGTGGATCTTTTATTATTGAGTATGGTGGATTTCGATGTTATTTTGGGCATGGATTGGCTGTCTCCGTGTCGCGCTATTCTGGACTGTCATGCTAAGACAGTCACATTGGATATACCAGGTGTTCCACGGATCGAGTGGCGAGGCGTGACTGATTATGTTCCTAGTAGAGTAATCTCTTTCTTGAAGGCCAAGCGTATGGTTGGGAAGGGTTGTCTTTCGTATCTTGCCTTTGTGAGGGATGTCGGAGCTGAGGCTCCCAGTATTGATTCTGTCCTAGTTGTGAGGGATTTCCCTAATGTATTTCCTACAAACCTGCCGGGTATGCCACCGGACAGGGATATTGATTCTGGTATTGACCTGGTGCCGGGCACTCAGCCCATTTCTATTCTGTCGTATCGTATGGCACCACCGGAGTTGAAGGAGTTAAAGGAGCAGCTTCAGGAACTCCTTGATAAGGGGTTCATTCGGCCTAGTGTGTCACCTTGGGGTGCGCCGGTTCTGTTGGTGAAGAAGAAGTATGGCACTATGAGGATGTGCATTGATTATAGGCAGTTGAACAAGGTAACAATTAAGAACAAGTATCCTTTGCCTCACATTGATGATTTATTCTACCAGCTTCAGGGAGCGAGGGTATTCTCCAAGATTGATCTCCGTTCGGGTTATCACCAGTTGAAGATCAAGGATTCGGATATTCTTAAGACGGTCTTTGATAACTGTGATTTTGACACGTTTTATGCCCATACTTGCCTATGCTTTATGTATGATTTGCCATAAAATAAACCCAGAATGCTTATAAGTTGCGCTTGATTGCAGGTTTGAGCAACAAGATAACGAAAGTCAAAAATCGGCTCAAAACGGAGTGAAACCTGCTCAAGTGTCAAAGATCATGAAAGCAAGGATATTCAGAACTTGGTGCGGACCGCACCATCATGTCATGCGGCCGCACCATAGGAGTTCAGAGAGTTGGCATTCTCAGTT